>NC_082390.1:7884694-7917967 GCF_031168955.1 Gadus macrocephalus
GGGGGGTTGGCATGGGGGTGGTCTGGCACACATCAGGACCAGGGGGTAGCATCCCAGGTTTCCGTAGCTGAGACCGGGGGGTGTAGACTGGGCTGAGAGCATTCAGCAGCACCCTGGAGCCTGGTGGAAGTCGTTGCCTCTCCACACCTCCACCGCTACACATGTGTACATATTGTATATGTTTGTAGATACCTTCCCTTCTTTTCGGATGGAGCAGCTCGTATGACGGGGATATTTTTATATTTTTCCATTTAATTTATTTTCTTGCTTTGCTTTCTTTTAAAAACCAAACGGCTGGGATCTGACCCTGGTCCATGTATATAGCGCTTACCTCAACTCCAGCTCAAATGAAGTAAGTACGACTCAATTACATCGTCTAGAGTGGATCTCTTAACGCATTGATTCATGGATTCACTTGTCAATCAATTCGCTATTGATTGACGAGTGATCGAATGGCCTCACATTTGTCGATGACCTGTCACTCTTCGACGTACTTGATACAACTTAACCACTGAGTTAACTGCTCTCCTCTCCCAGTGGAGAGGCGGCATGTTGGCAGCATAGGATGTGATCGAAAACGATCAAATTTCAATATTAATAATGATGACTATCGTTCTTGCGCTCAGGCGGAGACAATGTTTTAGTGATGCCTCCGTCCATTCTTTATGCCCACTTCATGCCCCTCTGCCATCCTCACAATTCAATTAACATGGCTCAGCCCCAGAGTTTAACATTAAGAGCCTTACACAATGATCCTATTAGGAACGGAGACCGCAAGCTCCCAGTGTCTGTGGGAGGGGCAGTGTGTGTGATTGTGAGCGTGTGTGTGTGTGTGTGTGTGTGTGTGTGAGAGTGTTTAGAGGGGGGGGTGGTTCGTGTCCCTGCACCCAGAACTCCAAGCCGGGGGGTAGTGGGGGGATGGGGGGGGGGGAGGCGGGGGGGGGGTTTGCGTACGGCTCGGATGTAAGATCTGTGACAGGTTCATTTCCTGTCTCGGCCACACCGGCTGGGGGCGGCTTCCTCTTCCAGGGGCTAAAAATAAAGGAAGGGGAGTGAAAAGGGGGAAATTAAATTAACTCCATTCATCCATCTCCTGGAATGACATCTCTGGGCTCGTTTGTCTTGGGCGTTTTATTCCTGGAGTTTGGCTGATTGTTCCGTTGCTCTCTTCAAACACGCGGAAAACTGCGGAAGAATGGAGAGCTGAGGGAGCGTAGTGAAAGACTCCACAGAGTGCAGGAAGTACTTCACGTTGGCGTGATGTTTCCATGTCTCCTCGTTGCTCACAATGCAACCCCGTCTACCAAGGACTGGGTCTTAACATAATAGGATCTGGCTGTTATTTGTGTGGTGGGAGAATAAGTGTGTTTGTGTGCACGTGAGTGTGTGCATGTGTGTGTGTGTGTGTGTGTGTGTGTGTGTGTGTGTGTGTGTGTGTGTGTGTGTATGTGATTGTGTGTGCGTCCGTGTGTGTGAGTATGTGCATTTGTGTGTATGTGTTTGTGTGTGCACGTATGTGTTTGTGTGTGTGTGTGTGTGTGTGTGTGTGTTTGTGTGTGTGTGTGTGTGTGTGTGTGTGTGTGTGTTTGTGTGTGTGTGTGTGTGTGAGTATGTGTGTGTGTCTGTGTGGATGTGTGCACGTGTGTATGGGTGATATTGTGCAGCCATGCGTAGATGGGGCTGTCCAGTATTGCATGCAGACCTCATGACTGATGACCACATAGAGGGTGTTTTTATGGTGCGTCTATTGGGCCTGGCTGTCTATCATGTCTTTGTTGAGCTTTTCAAACATGAGATATATTGGCTGCTATGGTGCACTACGGGGTACGGGGCGTACAGAAGACAAAACAACGGTTTAACCCCGGCATGGGGTTAAAGGTCAGCTCATTGATTGGCTGTTTGATGTCCTTTGTCCTTTTTGAGTATCAAATAACCTTGAAGGCAACATTAAGCTTCCTCTCTCCGAGAAAACCTAAAGAGAACGTGTGAGAACTTCTATTATAATCCGTCAGAGATGGAGAAAAGAAAATGTTCATTTCGAAATGATGACAATCAGTGTTGAAAAGCACATCTCTCTCTGTGTGACGAGAAGATAGGGGAGGAGGAGGAGGAGAGGGGGAGGAGGAGGAGAAAGAGGAGGAGAAGGGGGAGAGGGGGAGGAGGAGGAGGAGGAAGAACAGGAGGAGGAGGAGGGATACAGGGAGGAGGAGGAGAGGGGGAGGAGGAGATGGAGTATGAGTAGGAGGAAAAGGAGGAGGAGGGGGAGGAGGAGGAGAAAGAGGAGGAGAAGGGGGAGAGGGGGAGGAGGAGGAGGAGGAAGGAGGAAGAACAGGAGGGGGAGGAGGATAAGGGGGAGAGGGGGAGGAGGAGGAAGGAGGAGGAGGAAAAGGAGGAGGGGGAGGAAGAGGAGGGGGAGAGGGTGGAGGAGGAAATGGAAGAGGAGGAGGAAGGTGCAGAGTATGAAGCGGTGGTGAGATGCCTTTCCCCACACTGCGTGAGAGACACAGCTGGTTGCTCTCTGACTTACTCGTTGCCACCTCAATGGCACGTGATGCAGATGCTAATTACTTTCCCTCAAATTAATTAAACAAAGTGACACATCTCTTCCTGCTGTCAGGTGTATGGGGTCCGTTTTGTTTTGTGTTTTGGTACATTTCTTTTTTTCCCCTAATAATAACTGTCAAGTTAAATTTTTGCGTCAAGATGGTTATTCACATTGCGACTATTGGAGTGGAACTGGTCCGTCTGTCTGTCTGTCTGCCTGTCACTTCCCTGAGAGCGTTCGGATTTTTAGAAACATAACTTCATTGAACACTCGTTTGTGTGACCACTTACCATATCTGATATTCATAGGTTATTCAGGTTGAAAAAAGGACGTATTAATCTTTGCTTAAACAAAACAATGCAACAAAGCAACACATTATCTTAGTCCTATGTCCTAAAGTACATAGCTAGTTATTGAAGTCCAAACTGGTTGTGAACCATCAACGCTTCCTTATTAGAAACCTATAAAAAAAAAATAAGTCTCAGCAAAAGCATTTCACAGTACACCCAAATGACTAAACTTACTTAAAATCCACACGTTGTAAAAATAAATGAAAAAAGAGTTTCTTGCTCTCAGCAGAAGAGGCATTAGTCGGTCACATTGGGATTTAAATGGACACAAAAATCATTAACGGCTATGATTCCTTGCAATGCTCTTGTTTGAATACATCCTACATTTTCTGTCAATTTTGGCTTGAGAAAGGGAGAGAGAGCACAAGAGAGGGAAAGAGAGAGAGCGAGGGAGCGAGTGAGAGGGAGGGAGGGAGAGGGGAAGGGAGAGAGAATGAGAGAGGGAAAGAGAGAGAGAGAGAGAGAGAGAGAGAGAGAGAGAGTGAGAGAGAGAGAGAGAGAGAGAGAGAGAGAGAGAGAGAGAGAGAGAGAGAGAGAATGAGCGAGCAAGTACAGGATGGTGGTAGGAGATATATATAATGGGAGAGTGAACGAAAAGAGCCTGTATAGATCTACATATTTAAAGAAAGAGGAAAATGTGCATCTGCGCTATATGGTGTTGCCACCCACAGCTCACCTGTTCTCTCCTCTCCATCTGCCAACCCCCCCCCCCCCTCCTGAGTCTATCTGCTGGTCCCTGTATGAGACAAACAGCTGAAGCCAGCTCCTCGTGATTTATCTTCTTTCCGATCCTCTTACATCACGTTAGAGAGAGTGCTGGAATTCTTAGTATGAGGGATTCGCGCTGCAGACTTTAGAGTTATTCTGGTTCTATATTCTGGTTTAGATGAGAACATTAAAATGGTGAGGAACCACAGGCGTTGCTAAAACATGCAACTTGTGCCTAGTGGCAAGGGCGTTCTACTATTGATTTTATTGGCCGTTATCCATTATGATGACATTTTTATTACACATTTTAATTTGATGACAATATAATGTCAAATAAGTGTATTTGATTTGTATTTGCTCTATTCAGTTTTATTTTAACACGTGATTATCTTTCAAGCTCTGCAGTTCGACATGCAAGGGCGCAGTCCTGTTGATCTGATAAGGCATGCAATGGCTTTTAACAATTCTGGATTACCACATAACATATAGGTCTATAATCTACACAGACAAGCTCTGCTGGGTTTGCTTATCTTGACAGAAGCTTAAGCAAATTGTATTACATAATGTAAACATCGTACATTGAATCTCATTAGAAATTAAATCACATGTTTCAAATTCACCTACATTAATTTCCCTAACATCAGTAGGATTTTAGAATCGACACATGCTTGCTACTGTTTTTCAAAATAGGCTGTATCTAAGTAAGGCTCCCTAAGGGCTCCTAAAACACACAGTAAGACAGTATGGAATCATCTGATTTGCAAGGCTCGCTGCTGCATTGTTTCATTAGACTTGTGTTTTATAATCCATCCTTTGTCCTGCTCACGCAACAAGAACATCCAATGAACTGAAACAAAGTGTACCAATAAGCTGTGATTGGACCGTGACATGGAATGTGCAGGATGACCCATAACCCTGTCCTCTGTGCTCTTGTTCCCCCGGTCTCCAGTTCCAACAACATGCCGAAGCAAGTGGAGGTGAGGATGCACGAGAGCCAGCTGGAGCCCGTGGAAGCCCGGCCTCAGAACAAATGTGCCAAAATATGCGCCGCTTTGTCGAAGAACCTGCTGCTCACCCTCACCGTCCTGGGTCAGTCCACCAGCTGAATCGTTAACCTTCCTTCTTTCTTTCTTTCTTCTTTCTTTCTTTCTTTCTTTCTTTCTTTCTTTCTTTCTTTCTTTCTTTCTTTCTTTCTTTCTTTCTTTCTTTCTTTCTGTCTGTGTCTGTCTGTCTGTCTGTCTGTCTGTCTGTCTGTCTGTCTGTCTGTCTGTCTGTCTGTCTGTCTGTCTGTCTGTCTGTCTGTCTGTCTGTCTGTCTGTCTGTCTGTCTGTCTGTCTGTCTGTCTGTCTTTCTTTCTTTGAAGTAGGTGGATACTACATTGTGTTGAGTCGGGGCCAACCATAGTCGTTGATCATAAAATACATCATTACTATTCTAAGTCCAATGTTCACACAGTACAAGATCGAACATGAACAATTTCCAGAAACCTGTGTGAAACTAAGAAAGCTTGGGAATGAAGCAATAGAGTTGTTGCTTACTATCAGTGCCTCTAAATAACAACGGACTACGAGAGTATTTAAAGAATAGGGAGCAAGCTTGTTGTGAGTTATCTAAGACAAAGTGGTGCATGCCTAGGGGTAGATGTAGTAGCAATGCTCTTAACAGAGCATAAGATGCACCAAAGGGCATCCAGTCCTGAAAGAAGCAACGTTGGCAACAATGATCAACGGCAGAAATCGAAGGAATAAACAGGAAACTTGAGAGCAGCACAAGCCAGCACCATTGCCATCTTTTGGCAGAGGCACAAGGAGGCTGGCAAGAGAGGCAGGACAAAAAGACAATGTCTATGTTGCACAGGAAACAAATTGCCATCCAAGACGAGGAAGGTCAGCAAAGGCTGCTTAATACGTGGCAAGGGAGCGTAAATGGTGGCGCAGTGGACATCCTAAAGAATGAATAGCTGGAGGGAGATCCAAGCAGCCTTCGTTGGGGGGTTATTAAAGAGCCATTGGGTTCTTTAATCATTGGCAGTTGTCTGGGAGCAGAGGAAGTAAAACACCCTGTGGAGCGATGGGGAGGGGCTGTGATTCCCAGCCTTGTCCGGCCGGGGCAGAAGAACGTCTGAAGGGGCCAGGGGATGGACCCGACGCAGGGAGTGAGGCCACGTGAAGTTCAGCTGTCAGCTCTCAGAGGGAACATTTATAATTGGGAGGGGAAGAGCAAGTGGAAGTGGCGAAGGTGAAAAAAGAGAAGAGAGAGAGGGAAGATAGATCCAACAAGCCGATATTTGATTCTATGTTTTTTGTTCATGGGGTGTTATTCCTATCACTGTTTCATTGCATTAATCGACCCCTTTAGCAATTATTATGATTCATCCTCAGCACATCAGTCAGCACCAAAATAACTTTAACTGTAACTAATTACTAGCCTGGCCAGCTGAATAAGTCCTATCACTGAACCCAGTAGCAGCCTGTTCACTTCGAGGTGATGAGGGTGGGGTCCAGGGGACGTTTTGATTTGAATTTAGTGTTGAGAATCAAGATTAATCTCAGATCAGTAGAGGGCATGGTTAGAGACCAAGTGATGAGGGTCAATTGATCTTGGTGAGTGAATCACTAATTTTTCTCTGAGCAACCATCACCAAACCATATTCCTTGTTAGCCTTGCCATTGCCAGTCCACGGCCAGTGTCCAAAAGTGAGCCTCTGCTGACCAATCAGACTCAACGACAATGCCGTCATCCTCTCACCCGCCTTTCCTTGGTGCCCTCAGGTGTGGTCATGGGCGCGGTCTCGGGGATGCTGCTCCGAGTGGCCTCCCCCATCCACCCAGACATCATCATGGTGATCGCCTTCCCCGGAGACATCCTCATGAGAATGTTGAAGATGTTGATTCTGCCGCTCATCATCTCCAGTCTGATCACAGGTACGTTACTTTACTGTCAGCGTAGACCAGCGCAGTGTTTGAATACCATTACAATCCTACGCTTTTTCTTTCTCATGTCTATGCTGTTGAGTAGTGCCATAGGAGGTTCACGAGTGTCTGTGTGTAATCATAATCCGTACTCAGTACAACCTCCCTGAATGGGTTTGCTGAGTGATGTCAACATGCGTCACACATCATGCACGGGATCAACTATTATTCCACAGTCCGCTGATGGAGCTTGAGAATTACCAGTTGAATGCCTAAAGCTTATCTCAAGCAAACATGTCCACCTGATAACATAACGTAACCACACAGTCAAACACTGTACAACCCTTTTTGCTTTTGAACACAGGACTCGCTGGCCTGGATGCCAAATCGAGTGGTCGCTTGGGCTCCAGAGCCATGGTGTACTACATGTCCACCACCATCATCGCGGCCATCCTGGGAGTCATCCTGGTAATCGTGATCCACCCCGGCGACCCTAAGCTAAAGGAGAACCTGGGAGAGGGCATTAAGAACGACGACGTCTCCAGCTTGGACGCCGCCTTCGACCTGATCAGGAACCTGTTTCCGGAGAACCTGGTGCAGGCCTGCTTCCAGCAGGTAGGAGGACACAGCAGACGGCCGCTGTGGGAGAGGAAACACTAGTCTTGTCTGAGCACCCTCAGGTGCTGCTCTCCAGAAGGTGTTGTCCGGCAGATTCTATCATATGACTTCATGCTTGCGAGCGTGTTCCTTCGGGCAGGATCCACATGCAAGCATGTGACTTCAGAGAGGAGGCTCATATGTTGCTTTGCTTACTGAAAGAGGAAACGTCACGCCTGGCAAATATATAATATGGATTCAATTAATTACTGCTTTATTCGCATGTTGTGTGCTCCATTGGTGTGGGTAACGGTTTATCCCCTTCAAATCACAAGGTGACACAAGACGAGCACAAAGTCGATTGGCCACTCCACACCAAAGATAATTAGCATAAGCCTCTATAGAATAACGTTAACTACACACCAAACAAAGAAACAATGGTCACCACTCTGTGATTCTTCATTGGAATATATTGAATCCATCTATCTTTGCGTTTTTCACAACAGATCCAGACGGTCACAACGAAGGTGGAGGTGATTGTGGAGGAGGCCGTCAATGCCACCAGTGTCGATGGTTTGGTGGCAAACATCACCAAGGAGCCTCAGATCTTAATCAAGAGGGCCCTGCAGTACAAAAGCGGCATGAATGTCCTGGGTATGGCACACGTCTAATTCAGACTTCTAATTTTTTGGAAAGCAAAATCAGGAACTCAATCATATACTGCACCTGTGTCAGTGACCCTACTGTCGTTTAAACGACAGTAGGCCGTTTTTTCACTTTGGTTAAAAAAAGCGACAGTTTTTTAACCAAAGTGACTGCATGAGCAGGTAGGCCTGGGAGAATCTTGCTTTAGGCTAGAGGCAGACTGCAATTAAAGACCCTGACCGGTAGAGCATGTCCAAGTCGGTTCTTTGTGTTTGTATGAACCTCAACCTTGTTCCTTGCAGGTCTTATCGGTTTCTTTATCGCTTTCGGCATCTGCATGGGCAAGATGGGCGAGCGAGCCAAGCTCATGCTGGAGTTCTTCAACATCCTCAACGAGATCGTGATGAAAATCGTCATCATGATCATGTGGTCAGTAACACTCGGAAATTCTCTGTCTGCTGGAAAACCATAATTGACAGTTCTTGCAGTTTTTGTCGTCACACCGTAATAATACGTGATATGGCACGTATCAAGTTGAGTAAGTAAAGTATAAATTGTATTTTATTGGATTAGAAGTGAAGCACTGTTACCGAACTAGAATTGTTAAGATCTGGTAGGAATGAAAAGGACAATGAAACAAAGTACAAATACTTTGAGAAAGTAGGATCAAAAAGATGTTCATTGGTACTGATCTCTGCTCCAGCAACCTCTCACGAGAGTCGATGTGTCTCCATCAGGTACTCTCCCTTCGGTATCGCCTGTCTGATCTGCGGTAAGATCATCTCCATCGACGACCTGGAGACGGTTGCCCGGCAGCTGGGGATGTACATGGTCACCGTCATCATCGGACTCCTCATCCACGGAGCCATCTTCCTGCCCGGAATCTACTTCGCCATCGTCAGGAAGAACCCCTTCACCTTCTTCATGGGCATCTTCCAAGCTTGGATCACAGCCCTGGGAACCGCTTCCAGGTCAGACAAATAATGAATGGATGAATAAAACAGGTGGATGGATGAACGTCACAGGACTGGATGGATGAAAAGATCTATGGTCCGATTAATGAATTGGTGGATTGATGGATGGATGAGTTGTTGGAAGGATGGATGAATTGATGGATGGATTAATTAATTGATGGATGAATGGATACATGAATGAACACCTGAATGGAAGCATGGATGGATGAATGTATAGTTAAATGGGTGGATGAAATCGGTGGAAGAATGTATATTCAATGAATGGAGGAATGGTCAAATAAATTGATTTATTCGTGGTTGGATTAAATAGTGGATGGGAGGATGGATGAAGGAAAATATGGATGGATGAATTGAAGGACAGAAACCTTTTTGGTCTTCTTCACCATTGAGTAGAAGCAGATGGTTAACCTCATACTTTTGCTTGAATCCCGCTGTTCCTCCCTCACCCCTCACCCTTTCACCCTCTCACCCTCTCTCCCCCCAGCGCTGGCACGCTGCCCGTTACCTTCCGCTGTCTGGAGGAGAACCTGGGAATCGACAAGAGAGTGACCCGTTTCGTGCTGCCCGTGGGCGCCACCATCAACATGGACGGAACCGCGCTGTACGAGGCCGTGGCCGCCATCTTCATCGCCCAGATGAACGGCATCTACCTGGACCCTGGCCAGATCATCACCGTCAGGTCAGTTCACGCACGTCCAATGGGAAGGTCACAGGGCCGAGAGGGTTCATGGGAAACCAAAAATCTCTTAAAAAACAGTATTTAGCATCGAGTAGCATCTTATCCTAGTTATCTTTGTTGAATACGGGGAATGGATTAACCTAGCGATTGTAAGTGCTTGGCACTTCCTTCCTGTACCGATAGAGATATTTTGTTTTTTCTCTTTCTTCTGCGTCTGCTAAATGACCTGAATGTAGACGTAAATCTTAGTGACACTCAAGTCGGTAAAGTCATTAAAATGAACTCTCATTAATAGTCATAAAATATGGGAGATTATATGGGAGATTTGTGTGCCACCAGTCTGACCGCCACCTTGGCAAGTGTTGGAGCTGCCAGTATCCCCAGTGCTGGACTGGTGACCATGCTCTTGATCCTGACCGCCGTTGGCCTGCCCACCCAAGACATCAGTTTGCTGGTTGCTGTGGACTGGCTGCTGTGAGTGACGACCATGAATTAAGATATGCTTTTCAGAATGTTCACCATGGATATGATGGAAACTACAAACTATACTTCTGCATTTTTCTTTCCTTGGCTTCTTCTTCTTCTTATTAATTTGTTGAGCTTTCCAAATGGATGCACATGCTATGAACGTTGCATCGATATGTTCTTTCCTGAAGCATTTGTTTATTTTTCCATTTCTGTCGCTTGTTGGGTAAAGACAAGGCTTGAAGTCACATTGAAGATAATTTCTGTATCCTTTTTTCTTTTTGCTCTCTACCCCTTTGCGGTGAGCAGGGACAGATTCAGGACCTCAGTGAACGTGATGGGAGATTCCTACGGAGCCGCCATCGTCTACCATCTGTCCAAGGCTGAGCTGGACGAGCTGGACGCAAACACGGCCAAAAGCGACGACATCGAAATGTCGAAGACCCAGTCTTCTTATTACGACGACATCAAGAACCACCAGGAGAATAACTCCAACCAGTGCGTCCTAAGTGCGACCGCCACCACCTCCGCTAACAATACCGTCGTAGTAGATGAGTGCAAGGTACACCTAATGCTTTCAGATGTAGAGACTAGCATGTAACCTCCTTCAGCTTAACTGCTCATCCTACACCTTGTCATAGATGTCCTTTCCTTATTTTTTATTTTTTGTTTGTTTTATCATTGTCGATGACAACTGTGTATGCATCCAAAGGTAATGCCATACACCAAACAAGCACGTGTGTTTTGAATGTCTCTGTTCACTACTCTAGAATAGCAGCTTCTGTGAACACACATTTTACACAGGATTTATACAGTATCTACAGTATATCTTTACTGCCAACTGATTCCCAAATCATCACCACACATATGTACTTGTACCAAAGAATCAGTCTTTGTTGTAAAGTTTGGATATGAATATCCTTTAACGGACAGAATGTAGTAAAAACACGCCAGCAGAGTGTTGCGTCTGCACGGCTAAAGTGTTACATGCTGTATAATTAGCAGATTCTATATTTTCCCCTCCTGAGCGGGTGTGCGTCACTCCTCCTCACTCACATTTCCACACCAGCTAACTCTGCTAATTATCAAGGCTCCTGGCTGTGAAGTAGAGGAATGCAAAGTAGGAACCGCCACCACCACCACCTCCTGGTAATGGAAGACACCTAACATTATAAACCACTATCTATGGCATTTAGAATACGCTCCAGTAGAGCAGAGGACTGGCCTCCCAGACAACCCCCCCCCCCTCCCCCTGCCCGGCCCTAAAAGGTCCACTGATGAATCTAAAGGATGAGAGGTGTTGCCTAGCAACACTGGAAACTTGTCACACAAGCCATCCATCAAAGCATGTCTTATAGAATTCTGTTCCTGAATTGCAGTAAATTCAGGCACAAAGGCTCGCTACTTCCAGTCTCTTTCTTTTGTGTCATGAAACCGTCTTCTTAGTTGACTCATTTTCTCAAGCTTTGCAGCATGCTCCCCACCATAACTCTGTAACACTAAAACACACATCCATTTTTGTAGTGAGTCGTTCCTTGTCCTTTTTACTCTGTTCCATGTTTGTGTGTCATTTTTTGTTTCATTGTGATTTACTGCACCCATGCATGTTGAGTTTGTGCTCATCTGTCTGATGTTTAGTCTGTTCTCAGGTCACCGAGAGAAACTCTGGTCCTTTGTTATGTCTGCCACGAGCTCGCTCATCGCTGTTCGCCCCGAGGATCCAGAATTTGCAAATTATATACCTGTGTAACCCTCTGAGATCTAGCTCCCTCCACTGGCACCCTGCGGCCTCACGGTGCCTCCACCGGGGGCACTGTGCTGTACGCCAGGGTATCCGCGGACCGGCAACAGATGTATTTCTGAAACTTGTTTTTGAATAAGTTAAAGCCGATTACAAAACAGCTAAAGTAGCAAACGCCATCTTTTTGGTTGTGGCTTTTTCATCCTTATCCTGAAGACATTAATCAAAAAGGTCTTGAGTCGGTGGATTGGATTAGGGGGAAACTAGGGCTAGGAACAGATGTAACATGCATGTTGAGAAGCCCCCTTCCTGCTTTGGTGGCGAGATGTTGTGCTCAGTTGTCACTGCTGAATGTTTTCAGGTAACCTCGGCCACTAACGGCTCTGCGGCGGAATGCATACTTGTTGAAGAGGAGAAACAAGAATAATGGCAGCGCCAACATCCCCCTGCATCTGGGCTCCACAGGCTTTCTGACCCGGTGAAAACAGAGTGAAACCGAAATGTCACACGAACAGAACTACTAATTTTCCTTTTGATGTTTTTTTTTTTGTACGTCCCTTTTATAATATTTTTTCTAGCTGTCTTATCTGACTGATATCTATCTGAACTAATACTCATTCACATGACTGTGAAGTAATAATTATGACAGTTGTATTTGAACCTGTTAGCGTACTGTAGTGTGCTACGTAGCAAACACTGAGACAACATGCTTCAAGGCTCGGGGAAAGGAAAATTAAAAAGGAAAATACAAGATACAGAAAGCACAGTTTTAGGAATTTGTTGTAGTTACCGTTGGACCCTCTAACAAAGCTTTTAGAAAACTGATAATGAGCAGTGGGTAAACGATCAAGACAAAGCAAAGGTTCGACATAAGGGATGGGACCGAATATTATTTTTAATGCGGGCAGCTCAGTGGACAAAGAGGAAGTTTGAACATCGCCGATGTGAGGCAGAGGGAGGGTTCGATCCGCTTTCAGGTCGTTTTCTACACGCAGACCCCTTTATCTTACACGCTAACCTCCTAAAGCTCGTCCGGTGGGGCCCCCTCTAGTCCAGAGAAAATGGCAGACGGGGGAAGTACCTAAAGCCTTGAGAAAGAATCAGTTACTGAAGCACACATACGGTGGAAGTGCCGAGCACAACCCGCACCTCAGAGACCTCGCTACGCCACACTTCAATGTCCATTTCCTGTGTGTCGGCGGGGTTCCCTTACCCCGCCGTGACTCTGTGTGTGTGTGTGTGTTGCATGAGGATGTTCAGTGTGTGTGTGTGTGTGTGTGTGTGTGTGTGTGTGTGTGTGTGTGTGTGTGTGTGTCTTTGAGAAGGAGAGTGTTTGTCTGTGTGCACAGATGTGTGTGTGTGAAAGGTCAAGGTAGCGAGAGTGATAGCTGGTGATTGAGACGTGAGATATGAGGACCAAACTATAAAAAATACAGCCCACTATGAGGACCAAAAATGAGGACCAAAATAGACAACGCAAATTGAAGATGTGATTGATAGCAATTCATAAATGTTCGACCCACACTAATCAGTAATAATTCCCCCGAAATAAAACTAAAACCTAAAAATGGAAAAAAAATTGCTGTCCAATTAAGCACAAATTTGACAATGACTTATTTTTCGAACCAATGATTTTAAATTAAACTCAATAAATGATGATGAAGCACAAAAAATGTGTCACGCCTTTTAAACACATAATAAAGAAATGAAGCACAACAATGAAGAATAGCACAAATGGTATAGAGGGGCTTAAGAGAATTGGAAGTGGCGACTCAACTAAACGTTGGCTCTGTTAGCCTCGCGGGTGTCCTTGCATAAAATGATTATTAGGAACAGGAGGGTCCACAGCTACACAGGCTTTGGTTGGCAAGGGAGAAGTGGAGCCTTTACTCATTCAGTGTTACGGCGCTCTCCAAACAGAGACTGGCTCTCCTTCGGCGGACAGGTTTACAATGTGCCAGTATAGGAAATCATCAGTTTTACCAGAGGTTATAAAAAGCACACACAATGTCTTAATTTACATTCCAGTGGTCGCACAGCCACCTTATATACGCTACCATGTTTACAACGACAACAACCACAAAGCACAAATGCTAATCTAATTAAAGCATGTAACGATTAAGACCATGTACAAGCATATCATATATATCATGTGGATCTCGTGGCTCCCACGCTAAGAGCATACCGTCAACATAACACACACACGACATCCTTCTCAGTGACATCCACATGTCTCCTCCGCACCACGACCTAACGTCCCTCAATGCGCCATCCTACTGCCTGAGAGCTACAGACTGTTTACACCAAACCCTATAGATGCTGCAGTCACCCCGACCACACACCCATAGACACATTCCATCAAGCCACAGATCATCTGAATCCCCAGCCGTGCCAACTATCAGGTATTCTTATGAATATCGATATAATATTTATCTTTCAAATAAATCCTTTCACAGATGCAAATGAACAAGGCTTCTGAATAACTACAAACAGACGTATACAAGGCCATCTGGCTTTCAGTCTTTGCAGCCTGTGAGTGTGCGTGAGTGTGTGTGTGTGAGAGAAAGATAGAGAGAGATGCTCTGTGCCAACAGTGTTATATGTACGCGTGCCGTGTGCTCTCCTCGTTTGTCGTTGTCCGCGGTTACGCTTATCGACCACCTGGCCTTGAAGATGTTGTTTTATTCACCGCTGACTCCAGACCAGCTCCGGTAACACCCCCCACCCCCACCCCCCCTTAACAAGAAAAATAGACAAAAACAAAAAAGCAGACATACTTTTACATCCATTGCTTCTAGGGTAGACCCCCCCTGTAGAGGCCATTGGTGATATGACCCCCCCACCTTATAGAAGAGAGACCCCATGTCCCTAGATATAAACACTGACAAAAACACCCGCTCACACGTGAGTGGTCATCAAACAAATTGAACCACGTGCTGACATCTCAATTGGCCTTTTGAGCCACTCCCCCTGAAACCGTGATGCTGGGGTGAGGGAGGGGGGGAGTGCAGACCATATTGTCACCTGGGGGGGGGGGGGGGGGGGGGGGCTGGGTTTGAGTGACCGATTTTCGGTTCTCGGTTTAAGAAGAAGCATTTAAAGAAGTGATGTTTTCTGGGGTTTTTTGCACCACTATTATCGAGAAAAGAACAGCATGTTTTTTTTCTAAGTGCCTGCCGGCACTGTGTGTACATATTGTAGGTAACACATGGACTTGGTTCTGTTTGGTTTGTTTCTTCTGGGGGCATTGGAATATTACGTAGGACTATAGAGCATCATTTCCGTGACATATTTTAATGTAATCCTTTTTAGATAAATATCCATGTCCTGAATTAAATTAGATTAGATCAAAATGTATAGCGAAAGGAACATGGAATAAAGTGCTTGGTTTCTATTTTATTTTAATTTTTTCCCTAATAGCTGTTTACTAGTCGTCTCACTTACATGTCACAAATACATATATATAAATATCTTTTTTTGTATCTAATGTAAGCGTTTTGAATGTTTGTTCTATGACGATATAAACTGTGTGCATTCATTTACACTGTACATAAATAAATATATAATTGTTCTGTTCAGTGGCAACGCAGAATGTCTACGGAATTTACAATGATCTCGCGGCAAACCTTGTGTGTGATGAGAGGTAAAGATGGAGAGAGAGAGAGAGGAAGAGTGAACTAAACAGACGGAGAGTTGGGGGGGGGGTTAAGTTTAGAGTTGGTGGGTGTATTTTGGATATCCTACTGGTGACAGGATCGTCACTGGGCCACAGATGGCTGGGGAGGGGAGGAAAAAACCAGTATAAGAAATCGCCTCGCATGTGGGATAGAATGATGAATCAAGCCAAGCCTAGTTAGACGTTTATAACTACTAAACGAAAAACATCCAATGTGTTGAAATGCCTTCGGTAGCTAATGCCTGTTACCATATACTCTTACATTCCTCAGGTGAAAAGTCTCATTTTCATCTTTGTGATACACATTCCAGAGAGCTCCCCTTTTGGTCGTCTAATTAGGGCGTTAATGAGCTCAGTGCGTGCTCTGTTTGAAGTGTTCAAGAGGGACAGAATTGATTTGTGCACATAACAGTTTATAGATTGGTATGATGGCACCAAATTAAACCTGGACTCTACCAAACACTCCAGGAGTCACTCAATCCATATAAAGCACACTACGTAGTACTTATATTCTAAATAGCACAACGATACCAAGCACGCACAAATGTAATCATGTGATGACTGCAAGGTATACTTGATAAAAGACAGTGGATTGGCATGACATTTAAACAAATATGTGTGTCCAGTGTATGTTTGAGCCTGTTTTCTACAAAGTGTCTGTATTTTGAAAAACTCCTTGCTTATTTCAATTTTTCTAGAACGTCCATCCGTAATTTTGATGTGAAGCCAGACAGACTGGCTGACTGTGTGAAGACAGACGGGGACTCAGTGTAAAAAAAAATACAAATACAAATGAAAAAAACATTCCTTCCCCCCAAACCTTAAATTAAATGTTCAGACATATCATTAAATGTTGTACCTTTGGTGTACATATACAAATATAACTAATAAATGTTGATTCATAACTAACCTTGTTCTTGTCATATTATTTATTCTGTGTATGTTGGACCCTTCCCTCTCACTATCCCGTCAAAAAGAACAGTTTGACAAACACAAAATACCATATGTCTTATGCCTGAGATTTAGACGCCTATCTGAGAGACATAATTACACAAACACAGGCAACACAAACACGATAAGAAGTAAGATCAAAATGAGCGATACTTTATTAGATATGTGTGTTTGTGTGTGGGTGTGTGTCTGTGTGTGTGCGTTTGTGTGTGTGTGTGTATGTGTTTGTGTGTGTGTGTGTGCGTGTGTGTGTGTGTGTGTGTGTGTGTGTGTGTGTGTGTGTGTGTGTGTGTGTGTGTGCGTGCTTGCATGCATCCATCTTAAAGCTGCAGTAGGTGAGAAGAGAGAATTCCAAAGAGAGAGAGAGAGAGAGAGAGAGAGAGAGAGAGAGAGAGAGAGACCGAAACCAAACGGTCCCTCCCTCTCTTCTCAGTTCTCTGAGGAGAAGTGTGCACCACACACCTGTTTGGCGCCATTGTAACGCTGTGCATGCCTGTGATTGACAGGCTAGATGGATTACCTAAAACACTGAGGGAAGAGAGGCACTGATTGGTCATAAATTAGCCTGGAGTGGTCAAAATCAATATTGGTGTATACACAGGCAGGTGCAGTCAACTAGTAACAAATATGTCCCCCTTGATAATAGCTGATTGGCAGCTACGGCTTTTTTTTTTACAAAAAACTTAAATACACACTCTTAAATATTGCGGCCGATGTGTCGTACGTTTCTTTGCTCTGATCGGTTGTAGATGTGTCCAATTGCAACCAGAGGCATTGTCTTTGCCCCGAAATGAATTGAGAGGTTCTAGACTTATCTGGAACTTGTATGGCGATGTCAGGCTAAAGACCTTGCATTGTTGCATTGAATTTTGGTCCACGTTCGACTGAATCCCATCCTCTCACACTGTGTACCATTTGTACGTATGTACTGTATATTAAAAATAAAACACATGGACAACACATCTCTAATATACACATTTAATTCATCGGTTCACTTTACATATCATTTCAGCAACTTTTTTTTGAATTCATTACAGCCTCCTACGCTAATACAACTGCTGTTTCTTCAAAATAATCAATGTGAGAGAGAAAGCAGAAAAATCACAATAGGCCTATGCAACAGAAAGGAAGAAATCAATGAATTAATTAGCAGTGATTGTTGATGTCTTTGTTTCATTATGGAAACCAGGAGAATTATCCGCTGCCCAGCGTGCAATTCTATTTGCGGCACATAGCAAAAGGTGTCATCTCTGAAATTGAGGAAGGATAAAACTGCATATCAATGACGTGAAATGGTTTGGCTTTTTTTCTTTGAAACTCATCCAAACTGTCGTTTTCAGCAGACGACGAGACATAAATACGTACCCTTCACTTGGGTCTGTTCAAAAAGTGGAGTTGTGCCATCTTTTTTCCCTCAGGATCTTTTTCTCTCTTGTTGATGAAAGTGGCCTGATTGTTAATTATGCCCATGATATTATTAAGTCCCCCCCCACCCATTCACCCCTTCAATCAGTTTTCACCCTGAAAATAATAACACCTTTACCCTGTTGACGTTAATCAGTTCATCTGCAGGATTGTTGGAGCTACATCTCATCCCAAAACGGGTTCAAATATAAATATAGATCTTTTTTTTTGGACAAACCATACCGTCATATTGCCTACTCGATACCACTGTCATCTCACATACAATGCTAATCAACATCATATAATGCTACTTCAACTGCAAAATTATGGATCCGATACATGTAGATTCATGCAGTACGCATCTGGACTTGTCTAAAACTGGTAATTTCATTACTCCTTTAATTACTCAAATGCAACACTTTGTTATACAAACGAGATACAAGTGTATCCCACAATATTTCCTCGAAAAACTCACCCATATACATACATATCAGGTAGCTCACACTCATACACACACACACACACCCGCACTCGCAGGCGTGCACACACGCCCTAGCGGACACACACACAGTCAATGTTGTGTGACGACGTGTAACAGTGTGGCAGCCATTGCCAAGGCATCTTCAAAACATGGAGCTTATATACAGAGACAACCGAACAAGAAGCAGTATAAATTAAGTTAGTGACATCATGGTGTTCTCTTGAAAAAACACGAGAGCTCAACTTTAGTCCACAGGCAATGTCTAAAATATAAAAAAGATTGCAAAATATTTTAAGAAACGTTTAAAAGGTTTAAAGCGACACGTTGCGAGTTCAGACTAATTCAATCTGCAGCAAATTGAAATGAGACCAGATCAAAGAACAGAACTACTTTTCTTCAGTATTTGAAGACCCTCGTCAAACACACACACACACACACACGCACACACACACACACACACACACACACACACAGCAACACACCGAGCCATACCCTCAGCTCTAAAAGCCCACTCTCAGGCCATGTAGACACGGTGTTCCCTATACAAATACCATGAGAACACCACGGGAACAGGAAACATGACACATAATAATACATTCACACGCCCACCCACGCACGCATGCCGTCTCCGCTATGTTTCACGTGTTGAGCCGACAGCGCCGACCGGAGAAGATAGGAACTCAGCAAAATCTCGCTCAGGCTGCTTCTTACAGACCCTGTGCCATCAACCCCCCCCCTGTCCCCCCGTCCCGTCCCCAACCCCACCCATTACCCACCCCAGTTTAACTACCAGTATATCCAACCTCCCCCCCCCCCCCCACCCATTGTAACCACCAACCTATAACCCTTCCCGATACCATAAGATTGGTAATCACATCTTGGATTTAACTCCGATAACCCATCGCCTCCCCACCCCTCCCCGTATTACCCTCTACCCCGAGGTGCTCCATGGGACCCCCCCCCCCCGGCTGGCCCCCCTCAGGCGCCCTGCCGCTCCTTGTCGGAGGACTCCTCCAGGGTGATGACGGTGAACTCCTCGTCCCCCTTGCCGTTCTCCTGGATCTTCTCCTTGGTCATGAGGGTGACCATCTCCTGCTCCCTCTCCTGGGCGCGGGAGCTGGCCACCACCGCCGGGGCCCCGTTGCCCTCCCCGCCGTTGTCCTTGGAGGAGATCATCAGGGTCTGGTGCTTCCCAAACCAGCTGATAGAGGGGAGGAGGAGCGGGGAGACACAAGGACAGGGTGAGACCAGCACTCTCTCAGCCTCCATAGGGCTTTTTTGTAAAGCGATGGATAACAGGCAACAGTTCATTGGTTTGGATTGAGTTATTAAGGTGCTATCGAGGTGTGCATGAGGCATCTGGAAATGACGTTGCATGAAATCATTTACAATCTCACATCATTTAAGTCTATCGATTTCCTTCTATTGCTGCACGCCAATTTAAGGGGTGCGATTAACATACGTTTTGATATTTTCCTGACCAGATATTGGGTTTGCATGTAGTGAATACATCCCTCCGTGATTTGTTGTGCATCACTTTAAGTTAAAAGGAAACTATCAAGGTTGGCTTATACATAACCACATTATCATACATCATTATAAACGTATTTTTAATTTATAATATATATATATATATATATATATATATATATATATATATATATATGTATATATTGTGTAGGTGTGTGTCTACATTTGTTTTGAACTAAATGCCAGACTTGAAATAGCATAATATATTCTCAAAATTAAACGGAAATAAAAACACTATATGCAATGTCAGAGTTCGGTCACATCTCTGTGCAGCAGTTACATTTTTCTCATTCCCCATGTGACCGCACCATCCCGCACACGGGTAAATTCATCGGGCTCATTAACCTGTTTCGCTTAGCGACGGCTGCACAGATGAGAAGGACTGCGGCCACGGCAACAATCACACCAATGATCACCCACTTGCCTGTTGACGAAGGACAAACCAAAGACAGAGCTGATGAGGAAGGATAAGGGCAGACAGGAGCCCGAAAACAGAGCAGATAACACAGGGATCAGCTTTGTGTTAGAGGGAGGGGATCGGCCTGTGTACTGCGATGTAACTTCGTGGGAGGGCGGCCATTGCAGCCGTTTGAGGCGTAGGAACATTGGAACATGGCCATTGTGTTTGTGGTAATGTTGTGTTCCTCATCGTTTAGTAATCAATCAGAAAATGATTTGTCGTTATTGGGAGACATCGTCTGGGTTGATACTGCCACACGGTTTCTCATGTGAGAGTTGGCAGAATTATTGTTTTTATTAGCCTAGGTTATGGTACAGGCTATGTATGTTACAATACTTTTTTTTCCTCTCAAAATGGCCAGCAAAAACTCCCATGATGCCTTCTGATATACGAGTCCCTCGGGTGTAAGTCGAAGGCTGGTTCAGAGTTAATGAGCTTACTTGACGAGGCTTCCTCGGCTGAAGCTGGAGATTCCGTTGCCATGACGTTCATCCTGTTCCTGGACTCAGTCGGCAGTGGAACTGAGACAGAGACAGAACACCTTGTTAGGGGAACCTGCATGATGAAGCACACACACACACACACACACACACACAGATACACACACGCACACACGCTAACAAACACACACATATTCACACGCTCACATCCACACACACACACACACACACACACACACACACACACACACACACACACACACACACACACACACACACACACACACACACACACACACACACACATTTTCACACACAAACACACACACACATGAACAAACACATATTCACACACACGAATGCATGCACTCACTCACACACACGCACAAACGCACATGCTTACACACACAGACACAGATACGCAATGTGCACAATGTCAGTCCGTTCAACTAAATTAAAGGGATTTTTATTATTCATTATAGTGATGCAATATCAATATTTTTTACACTGATTGTCTGAATAGTCTACGGTGATCACAGTAAGAGTTTCTTATGTTTGGAGGTATAAACTTTTCCCTCATGGTGTCGCTTCGGTTTGAGATTTACTTTCTCTACACAACCGACACCAGGGGGAGTGCTGAGTTCTTCAAAGTTTCCTCGCTCTTCCAAAACCTGTTGCATTACCGTCGCCTGCATGGCTTCTCGAATCCACTCCACTCAAAGCTTGAACTCACACTCGTACTCATATCGCTGAGGTTTTAACTTTCTATGTTCCATTTACTATTGGTGATTGGAATAAAGTTTCTTGTGGTTTTTTTTTCAGAAAGGTATTCTTTTGAATCTAGACTATTATGCATGCGTGTGGTGTGTGTGCGTGTGTGCGTGGGTCTGGTGCTTCCCAAACCAGCTGATAGAGGGGAGGAGGAGCGGGGAGACACAAGGACAGGGTGAGACCAGCACTCTCTCAGCCTCCATAGGGCTTTTTTGTAAAGCGATGGATAACAGGCAACAGTTCATTGGTTTGGATTGAGTTATTAAGGTGCTATCGAGGGAGGGGATCGGCCTGTGTACTGCGATGTAACTTCGTGGGAGGGCGGCCATTGCAGCCGTTTGAGGCGTAGGAACATTGGAACATGGCCATTGTGTTTGTGGTAATGTTGTGTTCCTCATCGTTTAGTAATCAATCAGAAAATGATTTGTCGTTATTGGGAGACATCGTCTGGGTTGATACTGCCACACGGTTTCTCATGTGAGAGTTGGCAGAATTATTGTTTTTATTAGCCTAGGTTATGGTACAGGCTATGTATGTTACAATACTTTTTTTTCCTCTCAAAATGGCCAGCAAAAACTCCCATGATGCCTTCTGATATACGAGTCCCTCGGGTGTAAGTCGAAGGCTGGTTCAGAGTTAATGAGCTTACTTGACGAGGCTTCCTCGGCTGAAGCTGGAGATTCCGTTGCCATGACGTTCATCCTGTTCCTGGACTCAGTCGGCAGTGGAACTGAGACAGAGACAGAACACCTTGTTAGGGGAACCTGCATGATGAAGCACACACACACACACACACACAGATACACACACGCACACACGCTAACAAACACACACATATTCACACGCTCACATCCACACACACACACACACACACACACACACACACACACACACACACACACACACACACACACACACACACACACACACACACACACACACACACATTTTCACACACAAACACACACACACATGAACAAACACATATTCACACACACGAATGCATGCACTCACTCACACACACGCACAAACGCACATGCTTACACACACAGACACAGATACGCAATGTGCACAATGTCAGTCCGTTCAACTAAATTAAAGGGATTTTTATTATTCATTATAGTGATGCAATATCAATATTTTTTACACTGATTGTCTGAATAGTCTACGGTGATCACAGTAAGAGTTTCTTATGTTTGGAGGTATAAACTTTTCCCTCATGGTGTCGCTTCGGATTGAGATTTACTTTCTCTACACAACCGACACCAGGGGGAGTGCTGAGTTCTTCAAAGTTTCCTCGCTCTTCCAAAACCTGTTGCATTACCGTCGCCTGCATGGCTTCTCGAATCCACTCCACTCAAAGCTTGAACTCACACTCGTACTCATATCGCTGAGGTTTTAACTTTCTATGTTCCATTTACTATTGGTGATTGGAATAAAGTTTCTTGTGTTTTTTTTTTCAGAAAGGTATTCTTTTGAATCTAGACTATTATGCATGCGTGTGGTGTGTGTGCGTGTGTGCATGCATGTGAATGCCTTTCTGTGTGTATGTGTTCATGTGTCTGTGTGTGTGCATGCATGTGTGTTTTTGTGTGTGCATGCATGTGTGTGTCTGTGTGTGTGTGCATGCATGTGCCTGCATGTGTGTGTGTGTGTGTGTGTGTGTGTGTGTGTGTGTGTGTGTGTGTGTGTGTGTGTGTGTGTGTGTGTGTGTGTGTGTGTGTGTGTGTGTGTGTGTGCCTGCATGTTTTTGTACGCATCAGATATGCTCTCTATCCTCACCTTCCTCCCCATCCTTCACCGTTTCCCTCTCAGGCTCAGGCTTGGGCTCAGTGTACTCCCGGGGGTGATAGTGGGTGGGGTCAACCTCCACGGTCTCCATCTCCTCCGGGTAGTTGGTGGTGGTGGGGGGCGTCTCCTCCTCCGAGGTTGTGGACATCATGCCAGACCCGGCCTGCGTCTCCCCCCCCGTCACCATCGCCCTCGGGGTGGGGGTGGTGTCCTCACCCGCCGCCTCGGACGGGGTGGGCTGGGCAGTGGCGTTGACCGGGAACTCGAGATCCACCGGGACGTCCGTGGAGGCCCAGGCGATCGTCTGGTTGTGGGCTTTGGTTCCGTCCGAGAGGTCGTCTGAGTCTGTGTGCAGCGGGGAGAGAGGAGAACGTCAGGGCGGCGCACGCGGGCGACGGGACGCCACGAGACGGACGACGTGAGACCGGGCGATGGCGGTCCTGGGACCTTTTCAACGGCACGTCGTAGTCCCAACATGAAGATGTTTGATGCTTGACGTTACAAATAGTGCTTAGCATTGTGTAGCGTCTTACCGTAGCGATCTTTGTTGTATACAGGGAATGGGTTAACCTAGCGTGTGTTGGTGCTTGGCACTTGGTTCTATGAGTCTCCTTTCTGCTCTGACTGAAAAAATTTACTTGTACCTGCTAAACGCCCTGAGTAAAAGTAAAATGTAAGGGGTACCCTGAGTAAAGATCGGGGAGAACTGGACAAGGACTGACCTGATTCCTCCGCAGGCTCGCCGCTGTCGATTTTCTTTGAACAGTTCATGCCCTTATCAGCTGGGGGGGTGGGGGATAGAGGAATAGGTTGATCAACATTCATTTGAAACACAAATTATACCATATTGACAAATCAAATATCAAAATCAACAATGCATTTAATTTAACATTACACCCTGTGAAGTGTTAATGAAGCCAGTTAGAGGTTCTAGGGGTATTTTGTTGTGTTAGAAGGGCGTTTTGCCAACAGAACGATGGGCCGTGTACTGTAGTCACCATTCTTATCGTAGCAATAGGCATCAGATTTATCCGAGGGACTTTCCACAGCACGGACGATGAACCCTGTGGTGTTCTTGGCACAGTTCTCATGGCGGTGGCGTCTGAGGATGACGATGGACTGGTCGCTGATCCAGCCATTCCTGGGAAGACACAGCAGGGCCCTTATCATTTCCCGACACGCCTTTATTTTGTCCGGACAGTAATGTTCCCGCAAAAATAGGATTTTGGACGCTTCCTGTCCGAAAAACGTCAACTGTGTATCTTAAAAGGTTGATATTATGCCTCCAGCAGTGAGTGTGATTAGCCATGATAAGCCATTTGAAAATCGGCCATGTGTTTAGACTACAAGTGGGCGTGTCCTGCTAGATGTATGCTGGATAGATCAGTCTACCAGCCTACCCAGTGGACTGTGGCAAATGTTGCATATCTATCCATCATCTAAGTGGACATGCCCACTCTGGATGTCACTAATGATGGCAGAGGGAAGGGCTCGTAATGGCTAATCACACTCACACCTGGTGGCCTAATATCACCCCTTTAAGAGATACAAACACCCAATGGCAGAGAGAACCAGGCAGCTACTCTAACTGACCCCGGTTAGCATCATCCCAGTTGTGTACCTGCATGTTTCCATAGAGATGTTATAGGCTCCCTGCAGCTGCTCCCGATTGGCCAAGGTGCTCCCGAGCTGCTCGCACACCTGGGTTGCCATGGCGAAGGTGAGCGCGTATCGCTTGGCGCCCTCCAACTGGAACACGCCCGCATAGCTACAGCTCCGGGACTTGACTGGAGGAGGGAGAGAGAGGGAGAGAGAGAGGGAGAGAGAGAGAGAGAGAGAGGGTCAGGCACCTTTGGGGAGACGACAGGTGGGACTGAGTTTCCCACGGGGGTCAGCTAGTTTCCTTCCTTTTGGATTCAATGTACAATGAAGAGGAGTGGTAGTTGGAGGTACAACGAGTTGGCTGGTAACCAGAAGGTTGCTAGTTCGATCCCCAGCTCCTCCTAGCCGAGTGTCGAGGTGTTCCTGAGCAAGACGCCTCACCCTAATTGCTCCCGACGAGCTGGTTGTCACCTTGCGTGATTGACACCGCCGTCGGTGTGTTAAAGTTTGCTTGAATGGGTTAATGTTATGTATTCAATATTGTGAAGCACATTTACCATTTACCAAAGTTGTATTGAACTCATTTGAAAGTCAATTATGACGGTGAAGAGAGGAAGCAGCTGTTTTTTTGTCGAAAGGATTACACAGGGCATAAGTATTAGCAGACGCAGACAAGTGAATAACCTGTCAGTAGTATGCACAAGAGATGCAGTATACAAAGTTACACAAACAAACAAACAAAGAAACCACCACTCATCTCGGGTACAGATAGCAGGGCCTCTTCCATATAGAGCCACAGCAAATGATTGCTGATATTGAGCAGTAGTTATCTCCCTGCTGGCCCTTCCTCTGGGACCCACCCATCATCTGAGGGCCCCCCCTACTGCCAGCTTATGAACACAGCCCCAAACTATAGCCTAGCCGTGCTTTGCTTGGACTAAAAGGCACTTGTAGTCCAAACACATCCCTTTCATTATAACAAGGGAACAACATGCATGGATTGGCACGGGAATGTTTGGTACATTCTCGTTTTGGGGGTTGATCAAGGGCTGCGATGTCCTTGGCTATACTATCCACTATTGTGTCGTGCCAGGCAATGTAGTGTCCTCTATGAACTTAGCAGCATCTCAGAATGTGTGGCATGCAGTTCAGTTATCTGTTTGCGATCATGGTGGGGACAGTAGTGCGGTCTTTGCAGGATACCAGATGGAAAGGCTTAGCTGGGCTAGAAGGATCTGTAATCTCGCTTTTATGGCAAAAACGACTAATGCCGCTTTTCCACTGCATGGTACCAGCTCGACACGACTCGACTCAGCTCGCATTTTTTGCGTTTCCACCGCGGTACCATGGTATCTGGTACCTGAAGTGGCTGCTTTTTCTAGTACCTACTCGCTCTAGGTTCCAAGCGAGCTGAGCCGATGCTAAAAGGTGACGTCGGCAGACGGCCGGCGACTGATTGGCCAGAGAGTGTGACGAAGTCACGAGAGCGACATGGCAACCATGCTGGTAACATCCATAGCAGCGCCGCAGCCAACATGTTCCACTTCTCCAACTTCTTCAACATGCCAGCTAATAATAGTAATGCGATCGATGTCCTCCATTGTTGTTATGTGGGTTCTGTCCATGTGTGGGTTGCGTATGTGTTGTTTGCGTCGCGTACACAAATACGTCACGGCCCTTTCGCGCAGCCGACCCCGCCCACGTCCAGGAGGTACTATTTGCGGTGGAAAACGACCCGTGCTGCTACCGTACCGTGTCGAGTCGTGTCGAGTCGAGTCATGTCGAGTCGAGCTACATGTGCGGTGGAAAAGCGGCATATGATCTCGTGCATCGTTGTGTTTTGGAATCTAGTGGTACACACATTAACACAAAACACACACACAAACACAAACAAACACATACACACACACGTACACACATAAAGTGTCTTTCAAACGAACAGATTAATAACGTTATTTTCTTCATGACAGATTTTCCAAAATGTTTTAACTACAGTGTTACACTTTACCCTCACCCTTACCCACAGCCCTAACACCTTACCCCAACTCTTAACACCTTACCCCACCCAAAACCCTTACAACTTACCCCAACCCTGACCCCTAAAACCTGACCCTGGATCCCATCCTAACACCCAACCCTAACCCCAGCTCAACCCCTAACCTCAACCCCCTTTCTGCGAAAACAGGAAGTCAGCAACCCCCCCCATTTCCGATTGATCAACTTTGGTGGCTTTGGTTTATGCGGTATCCGTGGTGACGCAGGCGTGTGTTGAGAAACAGAGGCCCTACTGGGAAAAAAAAACTAAAAACTGCGATGCTCTTCAAAGATACACAAATAATTTTAACCTGAGGAGCAATATTGTTATGATGTTCATAATGCATGGAGAATAAGATCAAAACACAAACCTCCAGAAGGGTCCAAAGCAGAATAGATGAAGACAAATATATAGTTAATGTTATTCACTTTATTTATCCTTTATCTAGCAAGGCAGATCCCATTGAGACACAGTATCTCTTCTTCCAGGGAATCCTGGACCTAATGGTAACTTGTAGTAGGTAAGATCTAAACAAAAAACGAAACATTATAAAATAGCGGTACACAGCCAGGTGCAAGCCTTCGACAGACTGAAGACGGAGAAGACATGGACGGAGTTGTAAAGAAATTGAGAGCGCCCTCCATTGATTCATTCCATTAAGTCTTTGAACCAATAAAAGTTCTCACTGAATATTCATGTCTTCATGTCCGTGAATCTGTGAGCACAGGATTAAATACAGTACATTCAACACATCAGAGGGTGTCAAGTGTTGGGGCTGGTTCAGATTGTTCTGACGTTTCCTAACATGACAGAGGAATGGTGGGTCTCAGAGGTCTGTCTCCCTTTTTACATGAGTTTCAGTTAAACCCGGAGGATATAAAAGTGACGGTTGAAACAATGAAACCAGAGTTGAGCTTTCTGTTGGGTGTTTGCCGAATCCACCAATGCTGAGACGTTAGTACTCGTGGTTTCACTAAACTTCCCCTGACACACCCATCACGTGTCACGCACACACAGTCATTTGGCCAGCACCCACACACACACCCACGCACACACACACACACACACACACACACACACACACACACACACACACACACACACACACACACACACACACACACACACACACACACACACACACACACACACACAAATGCAAACACACACAGGCACAAACAGAAAAAATTATGAACACACAAACACACTCCCTCCACTTCCCTCTATTTGATATACAAACATCTCCATCTTACTTTTTCATTTTCCCTCTCTCTCTCTCTCTCTCTCTCTCTCTCTCTCTCTCTCTCTCTCTCTCTCTCTTTCAAAGACAGAGACAATCCATAAACACTTATTCCCCCCCCCACACACACACACGCACATGAGCTTGTGTGAACTTGTGCGTTAGTGTGTGTGTGCGTGCGTGTGTGTGTGTGTGTGTGTGTTTTGTGCTCCCGGAGCGATCACAGCAAACCCGCTCAATTCGGGTGAACTCAAACATCCATCACAGGACTTTCCATTCACATGCAGAGTGGAGGCTCCTGGACGTCAGTCCTCATGGGCCCAGGCAGCGACTCCTCCACAGCCTTCTGTTGTCTCTAAATGGGGCTAAAGGAGAGGGCAGAGCAGCTCTTGGCTGTACTGAGAGTGAGTGAACAGAGGCAGAGTGACAGAGTGTCCTGCCAACAGCCTCACTCCTGGGCAGGCCAGCTTCACCTCTCTCTCTCTCTCTTGCTCTTGCTGCCTCTCTTTTTCTCTCTTTTGCTGTCTCTCTCTCTGACTCTCTCTCTCTTGCTCTCTCATTGTCTTTTAGAGAATTTAGCAGACACTTTTATCCAAAGGGACTTACAATAAGTACATTAAATAAGCACAATAAGTACAGTACTCTCGCTCTCTCTCTTGATCTCTCTCTTGATCTCTCTCTCTCTTTCTCTGTCTCTTTTTCTGTCTCTCCCTCTCTCTCTCTCGATGGCTGCTTTTGTTGAATTGTCGGTAGTGTTATTTTGTTTATTTGCCTTTAAATGTAAAGAAACAATGATTATCTCTTGGGTGTGATGTGTTTGTGTAGTAAGTTGTGCTTGGAAGCACCCCTCCACTTATAATTCAAACAATTTATTCAAAGCAATGATTGGCCGGTTCTGTCTTAAAAAAAAGATTATTTCTGCATATCTCAATCATGACAGTTGATAGCGTGAGAGCCTCACTCATGACCAAATTTACAACCACACATACACACACGCACAACACACACAGACAAACACCCAGACGCACCACACAAACTCTAACCAACAGACACGCACACAAACCCACACACATGTCCACACACACGCACACCAACAGGCACACACACACACACACACACACACACACACACACACACACACACACACACACACACACACACACACACACACACACACACACACACACACACACACACACAAAAACTTTAACTTCTCCAAACAGTTTGTTGTCATTGATTTACGTTTTAAGATTAGATACAACTTTGGAGATAAAGAGATAAGTTAAAACATCACACATTTGCAAACAGGTCTTGCAATGCTATGCCAATGACAGCAGTACAAATTAAAAAGAGAGGAAAATAACAATAAAGCTATCTCTTTATAATATGTCCCACACAGCGGACACACAGACTAACATGCCCAAACTGAGTAAGGCACGCTCTCATCTCAGAGAATTCCTCCACTGTAGATTTTCTACACAGTTGAATTCAGCTACACATTTAATTTTTAGCTCTTAAATAATCAAAGAGGCCCCGACCTTGGTGAGCTCATAGCAGGCTACGGGCGCAGCTACATGCTAAACACACTGCTGAACACAACGCTACATGCTAAGCACACTGCACATGTCCCAGGGAAGGAGTCCCTCTGGCCTTCACACTGAAAGGCTGTATTGTCCCCTTCTGAGGCCCCCACCCGTCCACCCCTAACCCCATCCATGCACAGAGCATCTCCACCCTAATCAAACACCACCCCTCGCTATCAATGGCTCTTCAGAGACCTCCTGGGGAAGAAGAGCCGCGTGACGGTCAGCATGACTCCGCCCTTCCCCGCCCCGCGGGTTGACGGAGCTCGGAGAAAACCCCTCGTTATGTCTGGCGCTTAAATCCCTTTAATTTTCTGACGGAGGGACACGGACACAGCCGCAGAGCAGCATACGGATGAACTACGGTGCTGTATCTTAATGTAGAAGATGTGTTTGGAGTTTGGATCTAATGGTGACACTGAGGCGTTAGGGTGTGAGGGACCGATGGAGACACCTCGCTTAACCCTAACCCCGACCACAACAACTGACCCTTAACCCAAACCCTAACATCTGACTCTAACCCCAACATCTGACCCTGACTCTAGCCCCAACATCTGACCCTAACCCCAACCATAACATCTAACCCAAATCCCAACCCTCACATCTAACCCTAACCTCAACCCTAGTGCCTGACACTAACCCCAACCCTAATATTTAACATCATATGGTATGTAGCATCATGCAATATGTAGCATATGTTGTGAATATTTTCGACTGCAGCTGTCCGTATTCTTTACTTGGTTCTTTTTGCCTTTCTACGCATATATTTTTTATACCCAAATCCCAAATGCTCTGCCTGGGATTCATTCATAGACACACAGACACACACACACACACACACACATGTAAATGCACAGGGATACACAGACAGACACACACACACACACACACACGCACGCACGCACTTACGCACGCACGCACGCACACACACACACACACACACACACACACACACACACACACACACACACACACACACACACACACACACACACACATAAACGCACACACACACATACACACACACACACACACACACACACACACACACACACACACACACACACACACACACACACACACACACACACACACACACACCAGACACACACACACACACACACACACACACACAGACCATAGCCTCAGCAGAAGGTCACATGAAGATCACTATATATCTATCTATTTATCTAATTAAAATCTGAGTGAACTTCATTCAACATGCGCTCTTGATTCGCTTGTCTCTAAAAGCAGATTATGTTTCTGCAAAATACTGTCAGCATGTAAACATTTGGCAGTGACCTTGAATAATTTAGGAACTACAATATGAAATGGAACACCATATTTCAGCCATTTTGTTTTTGTGGAAAAACCTTTTTGTTTGTAATGGCTGCCGGTGACCAGAGCAACGTGTGGCTGTCGTTTGCTGAACTCAAGAATCCTCGGCTCAGAGGATACGCAAAACGCACAAATTACAATCTTTATAAGGCGTCCACGTCACCAAATCGACTTCAGTCAGTCAGTTGCAATAAAAACGCCCAAATATCTCAGTTTGAATTGTTTTTTAAAGTGTTGTCGAGCTGTTATCAAGAGTATGAGCAACCACTCGAATCGGAATAAAAGATCAATACCAGTCGTTTGATCATTACACAAAAAAAGGAACAAAACGACTTTCCACACACTAAAAACATAAAAAAACATAAAGATTGGATCGCATCTGAGAATAAATAAGGTTAGATGATTGGTCACATGGCCAATGAGCTATGGCTCTGGAAGGTTTTTAGGTGGTGGGACAACAGCCCAGATGAGATCTTTCATCCGTCTCATTCAGAAAGACATAAAAAAAACACAACTATATAAATAACCCCACCACTGGCAGCCCAGCAAAGTGAACCAGGACTAAGATTCAATACTGGACCCCCGGCTCGTGACTTTCAAAGCGCTACGGCGACAGAGGACACACAAGTGAACACAAGGAGGAGGGGAAAGAGAAAGTATATAAAATGTCAGCACAAAGAGCTGCTTTTACACGGGTGGGGGTGTGGGTGGGGGTGAGGGTGGTGGAGGCGGGTTCCACGTGTCCACGGGTCCCTGCTGGGGGGCCTATTGGGAGTCTGGTGAAGCACAAGCCCTCTTTGTGGTGGTGTACACCCCCACTTTCTCTCCCCACCCCCACCCTCTCCCCCCACCCCTCACCTTGAAAGCGGACACATGCAGGTACATGTGGGGACCTGCCTTCACCCGAGCACGGTGGAACTGTTGGCCAGAATGTTTGTGCGTGTGTGTGTGTTCGCGTTTGTGTGTGTGTGTGTTTGTGTGTGTGTATGTGAGTGTATGTGAGTTTGTGTGTGTGTGTGTGTGTGTGTGTGTGTGTGTGTGTGTGTGTGTGTGTGTGTGTGTGTGTGTGTGTTTGTGTGTTTGTGTGTGTGTGTCTGTCGCTGCCTAAAAAATGCTGGCATTTCAAAGTAAGAAAGGAAAAGAAAGAGAATATGGTGCTTTTTAATATGGTACATACAGTTTTATATTATTATTGATATTATTATTTTTAAAATAATATCATATCTTCATCCACACTGAGATAGCTAGCCTGCATCTGAGGTCAAACCACATTTTCCATCAATGTTTGCCGAAACATGATGGAAGGGATGAAAGATGGCGAGAGATTTAAAAACAAAAAGCAACCCAAAAAACTGTCTTCCGAACCGGCACTGTTGGCATCTTAGATAGACAGAAGGTCACACACACACGGACAAAGACAGGCTGACAGACAGACAAACAGACAGAAACACACACACACACACACACACACACACACACACACACACACACACACACACACACACACACACACACACACACACACACAGACCCGTTACAGAAGTATAAAAGGATGTAGGAAAGCACGTGTTGGCAATGGCAATGTGTGTGTGTAAGTATGTGTGTGGGGTTGAGTGTTTGTGTGTGTGTGTGTGTGTGTGTGTGTGTGTGTGTGTGTGTGTGTGTGTGTGTGTGTGTGTGTGTGTGCGCGTGTGTGTGTGTGCGCGTGTGTGTGTGTGTGCACGTGTGTGTGTGTGTGTGAGTGTGGTTGTGTGTGTGTGTGGTTGTGTGTGTTTGGTTGTGTGCTAGTGTGGTTGTGTGTGAGTGTTGTAGTATGTGTGTGTGTGTGGTTGTGTGTGTTTGGTTGTGTGTTCTAAGAGGTGGGGTTAGGACTAAGTCCACCTCTAATCCCTGCTCTCATGTTCTGAAGTGGAGCACGCTCACTCCACACATTCTCTAAACACTCTCAATAGCGCACCGATCTGTGACGGCGTCTGGAGATGGTTGAGCCGGCAGCACAACCAAACATAAGTCATTGTTAACCCTCACACACACACACACACACACACACACACACACACACACACACACACACACACACACACACACACACACACACACACACACACACACACACACACACACACACACACACACACACAAACACCCCTGAGAGATGCGGTAAGGGGGATGCAGACCTGTTTGAATCAAGACCAAGTTCCCCACAGAGCCTGTTTCGCTCCGAGGCGTGACACAGAGCCAATCAAAAGCTCTGGCAGAGAGCGCACATGGGGAAGAGAGACAAAGAGAGAGAGAGAGAGAGAGAGAGAGAGAGAGAGAGAGAGAGAGAGAGAGAGAAGAGCGAGAGAGATGGAG
>NC_082390.1:7918067-7988530 GCF_031168955.1 Gadus macrocephalus
GCCACTTCTTGTTTGACCTTGTTGCCAGGCGATGTTTGTTTATCATTCATCTCCCAGGCACCTACCGATACACATCAGATGTAAACGAAAAACCACATCCGCAACCGTGCGGGTGTCGAGAGAGACTGCTCTGTCAACAAGAACAAATTAATGAATTAATAAAAGCAAAAAGCATTGAGCAATTATAAAGTCACCCGGGAGAGCGTGATTATTCAGTGGCTTTGTGAGACGGAGACCCTCTGGAGAGGCGAGATCGTTCAGCCCATTTGACTTTGTCTGAGAGAACAATGACTGGCCTACTTTTTCTCTGTGTGTATACAACGTCACGACCAACCAGTAAGACCACATCTCTGTCGACCAGTGTGTGGGTCAGTGTGTTATTGCTGATCTCCTTTTACTTAATTCCCTTGTGGTTTTGATGTAGAAAAAGATAATCCATCAGTCCATTGATGTGAGCAAAGGACAACTTTGCAACGACGAAGGTAAACTACCAAGTTGACATTTTATCATGCAGTTAATTGTTAACACAAGTTATTTGGGGTGAGTCGAGAATTTAATTATGTTGAAGATGGCATGCATTGGCCGTGGCATCTTGGATGCCATCAATGAATGATGAAGTAGAAAAGTGAATCGGAGAAAGAGAGGGAGGAAGGGGATAGAGAGAGAGAGGGGAGAGAGAGAGAGAGAGAGGAGAGAGAGAGAGAGAGAGAGATGAGAGAGAGAGAGAGAGAGAGAGAGAGAGTTTGAGAGAGAGAGAGAGAGAGAGAGAAAGAGAGGAGAGAGAGAGAGGAGAGAGAGAGAGAGAGAGAGAGAGAGAGAGACACGGGGAGAGAGGGAGGAGAGAAGGACAGACAGACAGAGGTGGAGAGAGCGGGAGGATGATAGATCAGAGTGTGGGATGGAGATAATCTGACTTTTTCGGGTAATAAGTGATTTAGCGCAGCAGGTTACGTCTGCAGACTACAACATACACCCACCCAACTAGAGAAAGAGTGAGTAGCACGGGGGCAGTCTGGGAAACAGCTGCACGGCGGGAATGACTAAAACCTAAATTACACATCCATCGCTGAGTCAGCAAGCACGCATCCAGGAGACTTTCCAGCCGTCACCGCTGTTGCTCGGCACGGACAAACAAACGCAAGCCCACGTTCTCATCAGGCCACCGCTGTGGTAGGGAATCCAGGCGGTGTACCGGGCTGACTGACCGACGGCACTTTGACTGCATTCCAGTTTGGCAACGTGCGATCCTCCCCCCCCCCCCCCCCCGGCCCGCCCGTCAGAGCAGAACGGGACCGAGGGCCGACTGGAGATGCCCTTATATGTGCAGAGCAGCGATCAGAGCCTGAATCTGTCAGCTGGAGTCAAAATACCCAGCGCAGTGTGAGAGCCGTGGCGGCTGTCTCGCTCTGCAAACAGTAAACAACGGTCAATATCTGGTATGAATCAGCCAACACAGAGCTCTTGCCCTAGTGAGATGGTTCGTTTTAGATAGAAGAGGCCGGGTCTATTCATACATCTTCTGCTCCGTTTGTTACGCCACCACAGGAAACAGTGAGGTAGTTGGTGTTAACCAGACGGACGGTGTGCCAAACAGATTGGAGCGGCAGCAGTTTCGATTCCAACAACGTTGCTTAGCTGGATCCCTTCTTCGATCCTTCTTTCTGGTCCCGAAACTATCAAAGGTCGCTTCAAATACTATTCAAATATATCTGTATGTGTCTCTAAACAGAACCTTCCTAAGGTCTAAGTGGGTGCCATGCTGATTAAGATATTGGTGTCCGAATGAGCGTTGACGAGAGAGGGTTCTCTTATGGAGGTGTGGTTTTAAACTCGAGGATAGTATCGGTGTTGTGGTGGTGGTGGTTGTGGTGGCGTTGGTGTTTGTGGTGGTGCTGGGGGTTGTGGTTGTGGTAGTGGTGGTGGTGGTGGTGGTGGTGGCAGTGATGGTGGTCGTTGTGGGGGCAGAGGTGGTGGAGGTAGAGGTGGTGGTGGGGGTAGGGGTAGTGATGGGGGTGGCGTCTGGCTGAATGGGCGGCCCATTCACAGGAGCCTGACTGGGCCACTTCAAAAGAGCAGCAACAACACCACCAGGGCCCTGCCTGTGTTTGGCGGCGGGGACGGTAAAAGCAGGCGGTGTTTGAACAGCCAAAGGGTTTCACAGAGCGCTCTGTGTAGCCTGGCTGGAATGTGTCCTCGCCTAACTGGGTCACCGGCGGCGTGAGTAAACAGCGGGCGAGCGAACGGAGCAGAGCGGGCAGATGTTCCACCTTACACCTGTTCACCTCTGCACTGCTGCTGCTTCTGGTGGAGGAGAGGAGGGAAGCATGGACATGAAGAAAGAGGTTCACAGACAGAGGGACACGGTTTCGCAAGCTCCTCTGGAAAAGAGAAGTGAAAGGACGAGTGCTGGTGCCAGCGAGCGACTCTGAGAGCAGAGGAAATCCATCTACAATGGTTGAAACAACTCGTACAGAGACTGGGGATGAGAAATCTTTCACAAGCACAAAGCCAGTTCACACATGGTGTAACAGCGAGAGAGAGAGAGAGAGAGAGAGAGAGAGAGAGAGAGAGAGAGAGAGAGAGAGAGAGAGAGAGAGAGAGAGAGAGAGAGAGAGAGAGAGAGAGAGAGACCAGAGAGATAGACAGCGAGAGAGAATAGAATGATCCAAAGGTAAAGAGAGAGAAAGAGAAAAATAAAGATAGGAAATATAACAGATAAAGAAATACAAGAAGCTTGTAGAGTCATGTTTATGTCCAAAGTAGTCAAACCATCTGATGGTAGTCAAAACTACGTTGTAAATACTGATAGACTCAGGTCCTTTGTTTATAAACCCAAAATGGATCCTCTGATTGGACCCACCTGTCATCCTACAACGTTGAGCTATGTTAAGAGTGCTGGCGCTATGAGGCCCCAGGGAGCTTCTCTGATTGCTGGGGTAAACAGTTAAGATTACCCCACCCTCTCCCTCTCTTCCCTCTCTTCCCCCTCCTGCTTCCATCAAAAGCTCTGAACCAGTATCAGTCATCCTCGCCTTAACCCCGCCAAGCCAGCCAATCAGAGCTCTACATCTTGGACTTCTACCTCCAGAACCAGAGGCGTCAGCGCGGCGTGTGCATGTGCGTGTGTGTGCCACGCGCGCCGTTGCATTATGCATTGGAGAGACGTTTGAAGATTGGTACCCGGAGAACCGCAGACTAAAAACTCTCTTGGTATCCATGGCAACCACCTCACGTCCAACTGCTCCTCGCAGTGCAACCCTGACTCTGACCCACACACCTGGTGGTGCGGACGAGTGATGGACCCCCCCCTCCCCAACACAAATACACCACACACATGCACGTGCACACACACAGACACATACGCATGCACACATACACACAGACATCCATAAACACACACACGCACGCACACACACACACACACACACACACACACATCCACACACCACATGGGAACAGACACTGAAAGACCCCTGTGCTTATATTCATCTCAAGCTCAGCAGGAGGCGTTCACATCACAGCTCTCCTCCTCGGTTGTCTCACAACAGGACTGGCGGCTGCCTGTCAGCAGAGGGCAAATGTCACTTTATTGTCAGGGATGCGGAGGAAATGTCAGAGTTTGGTTGCAGTAGCCAGGGGTGTGTGGGAGCTGTAACGAGCCCCAGCAAGCAGCCAATTGTTCCTCCTGCAGGGGAACGACACCCATAACGGGCCCCGCTGACGTCATTGTGGTGGTGTTAAGCCTAGGTTTAGGTGGTCAGTGGTGATGGTTGTGGTGGTGGTCTGAACCAAAGCATCAGATCACCACCAGATTCCCCTTGATTGTCACTGCACACAAACCATTAAAGGGGATCTCTGCATTGGACCCACCTCCAGGAGCTGAGGGCAGCCAAGTTCCGTTAGAGTGCAGCAGCCACGGAAGGCTCCAGGTCTGCTAGACTGTGACGAGACTGTATGTTCTCCCACATTCATGTTTGCGTGGGAGGCATGCTCCTTCAGATGTTCCTCCCTCACCTGCCGCGTGAGGGAGGTTAATACAGTTAATAGATTGACACTTTATAAAACACATACAGCAAGCACTGGCAGGAACACAACCTGGGTCCACATCGCTTTCCCCCTTCCTTCATCCTCAGTCGAAGCGTACTTATATAAACACGATAACAGTTTAACGAGAAGACTCTTAACAGGATCTTTTTCATGTGACGATGGAGGTGGATAATATTCTTTCTTCTGTCCATCATATCTCTGGCCGGTTCAGAGGCACCAGCGTATCTCCTTGCGACAGCTGGTGCGTGGCTCACACCTCCTCCTCTGCAGGGTGTGGGCGATGCAGCTGCAGACGGATGGAGACGTATAGATTAGGCTTTTCAAGACGTTTACAGGAGAGGCAGAAGCCTCCTATATCTAGAGAACACCAACTGCTTGGTCTTTAGAGTGAAGCTACTATCAGCAATTTTAAGCAATTTTCTCCTCCCTTTGCTTTGATTAAATTAAGTTTGATGGAAATTCCTGGTTCTTGTGCGTCGGCCAGCAGTCAAATGAATATATGAGCAGCACTAGACTCTTCAAAGCAGAATTATATCAAAGGAGAGTGAGCATGAATTGCTGGCTGCAGCCTCATAATAAAAAATAGGGTTAGGCTTGTTAACCTCTAAAAGGCAATGTGGATGACCCAAGTCATCAATTACTGTACATGTGCTTCTCTACCTCAACGGTCTATAATGTTGACATTAATTGGTTGCATTTACATGAACATTGCTACTTCGAAAAAAGCTTTCACCACAAAACCTCCTTCCCTTCTCTGCCCTTCCTTTATTATAAGCTTTTTACTCCCATGTTTTTATTAAACGATTTTATTTTGTGTTAACTCTGTAAAGCGTCTTTGAGTAATTCTAAATGCACAATATAAATCAATTATTAATTATCAATACTGCTCATATTATGTACACAGATGAATTGTCCGCATGTGTCTTTTAATGTGCCTATAATTTTCATGTTTTATAATTACTGTGCACCTGAAATCCCCCACCTGGGATTTATAAAGTGCCCTGCTAGTCTAATCCCAGTGCGGAGAGACAGAGCAGTCACCAGGAAAAAGGAGGGTGGAGTGAATTCTGCAGCAGGTGCTTGTTACATTGTCCATCCACAATAACGCAGGTGCTATCCAAGCTGACACAAAGGGTTTGAGCAACATCTGGTCCACACATCTGTGAGCCAAGATCAAACGACTCTCTCCGACAAGCTAATTGTTCAGGTTGGAACGAGCCCTATTATTCCCAGTCAAGATCAATTATAACACAAACCAAAAATACAACAATCTGCATTCAGCGTCGGTGGCTGTTAAACATTTCAGGAGGACACAGACGGGATGTTAGTGGCATCAAAGACACCACACGCCTCTTTATTACCTTGTTGTTTGTACACATTGATTCGACTGATACATTCTGAAAGAAGTTCACAAAGGTTTCATGGTAAATAAAGTTACAGAAGCACAGAGCGATCGCCTGGATTTGGTGTTCCTCCACGACAACAGATGCACCAGTCAGTAGGACCAAAGAATACCAACACGGCTTCGCCCTCACACAGAGAGCGGACAGATGTGCAAGGTCATCGCATCAAAACTGGAGAGAAAATATACAAACGGGGCCGGGAAAACAGTATTTATTGAAGGTTGAAACTAATTGTGAAATTCCATTGGAGGTTCAAAATAAATTAAGATAGAATTTGCAATTATAAACAAACTTTATTTTTGAACTATTCGATATTTACACGCAATTAATTTCCCATCGGAAGAAGGGACATATTTGTAAATTGACGTTGCTCACCTTCCTACTCCTAAAAGATGACTTCTCCTCCACAGTAAAAGTAACATTTGGCCGGGTTGGCCGCTCTAAAGTCCGCGCCCCCCCCCCCCTCTAGAAGCTGTCCAGTGTTAGGCTGCTCCCCCACCTGCTGATCAGGGACTTTAAAAGGCCAGGGTTCAGCCACAGAAGAGCTGGACTGTTAAACACTAGAAACGATGTACAGAGGAGCCATGAAACACAGAGTGAGACACAGGGATCAGGGCGGTGCACATACTCCTCGTGAACACGGAGGATTAACCCGTGATGTGAAACCTTTATGCAGAGCCAGGCTTTATCGCGGCCCTTTTGCGAGTGCCTTGTTGTTGTTGCTCTCTCTCTCTCCCAACCCTTCCTCCCCTCCCCTGCTCCTGTCTCCCTGTGAAGTTTGAACATTGTAGAGGTGATTGGTTGGTCTGACAGACTATCCCTGCGTCTCTCTCTCTCCCCCTCCCCCCTCTCCCCCCACTGTATCTCTCCCCCTCCTCGCGGTCATCAGACCAGGGCCATGCGCTGGGGCTTCTCCAGGTTGGCCCTGAGTTTCTCCAGGAAGCGCGAGGCCAGGGCATCGTCCACCAGCCGCCCGTCGCTGGACAGAGTGACGGTCATCAGCTGCTGGGTGCGCAGGGTCTGCTGGTCGGCCGACGGCCGCAGCTCCGCCCGCGACCCCCCCACCGCCAGGATGCAGGCCTGGGGCGGGTTGATGACCGCGCTGAAGCCGCTGATGCCGAACATGCCCAGGTTGGAGATGCTGCAGGGGGTGGGGAGAGTGGGAGGAAAGGGAAGGAGAGGGAGGGGAGGATGGAGAAAGTGGGAGGAGGAGGAAGGAGAGAGATGGGGAGGAGGAGGAAGTGAGACCGGTGAGGAGGAGGGGGTGAGAGTGGGGAGGAGGAGGAGAGAAAGAGAGATGGGGAAGAGTTGAGGATGGGGAGGAGGAGGGAGAGTGGGGAGGAGAAGGAGAGGGAGAGTGATGGGGAGGAGGTGAGAGTGGGGAGGAGAAGGAGAGAGAGAGAGAGATGGAGAGGAGGAGGAGAGAGAGGAGATGAGAAAGGGGAGAGTGGGGAGGAGGAGGTTTGTACCGAATTAGTTTGCTATCGATTGATTTAAAAAAATAATTATCAACAGTATATTGTAAATACTGTCGAGAATATGGGATTCTACAACTTAAACAAACTTGGGCTTGTATAGTTTGGGTAGTGTTTATATGCATTACTAACCCTTTCTGTATTTTTTCGTGTTCATGTTATTTTCTTTCTATTCTCTATTTTCTATGAAGGTATCGGAGGTATCCAGTTCCCCCGGCCTCACAATAAAGACTACAGTAAATAAAGCCTGAGCGTGTATACACTGTATAGCATTCACATGAATGCAAACACAAAATAACTATCATCCAGGTATAATATAAAAGAAACAAACACGCGTACATAAATCAGATTATGCAAGTCAAAGACGTGGAGGAGGCGTGCTCATCCTGAGGGGTTCAACGCGATGAACCCTGGTTTCCCCCTGGTCCGTGGTGGACGGCCCCCCAGCTACGAGGAGACTCCACCACCACCACATGCATAATACATGCGGCCAGCGGCGTGTGGGCCCATTAACAGCTGAGGATGACAGCGACTCCCTCCCTTCACGGTGGTAAGTTAATCGTTATGGGCACGGCCAATGGGACATCCAGGGAGAGGTGAACCCGGGACATCAGGCTCACTCACTCACTCACTCGCGAGTGAGCGATTGAGTGAGCGAGTGAGTGTATGTTACCTGAACGATCCCCCTTGGTACTCTTCTGGCTTCAGCTTCCCGTCCCGAGCCCTCTGGGCCAACGCCTGGGGAGAGGCAACGCATCACAGATTAAAAAATAAACACTCACCTTACATCACACGGATCATCCCTCACCACAGACACACAGACACACACCTGGTGACAAAGATGGGTCAACGTATTGAAATGTTGACAACTCGCACACACACGCATGCAAACAATCATTCCATCATGGGTCATGCTGGGAAAGTTCATTATTTTGTCGTTGCCAAGACAACAGAAAGACGACAAGAGCTACAAGACCCATGATGCCTTTAGAAACACAACAGACTTTGTTGTTTGCCATTCAAGCCCATTAAAGTTCATTAGCTAACCCAGCGGTAGACTACTGTAGGCTATTGGTTTGATGAAAGTCTAGGAGCGAATAAATAAATCAATATCTGTCATGGCTTTCAGCCCCGGCCACGAGGGGGGACGCTGGGATGCCAATAAGCCAATAACATCCTGGCAACTCAAGGAAACCTAAAAACAAATAAGTCCCATACATATTTAATCTGATGGGACCACAGACCTTATCAGTTTCATCGCCTCAACCCTGAAGCACGTTATACATGCAGCGCAACAGGGGCAGGGGGGGAGGATCACATGATCTGCAGGGAGGCTACGCACACACTGGTACGCGATCAGGGCTGGGATGAGGGGGAGGCGGTTGCCGTGACGACCCAGTAGATCGTGCCAGCTCTGGGTGGACAGACCGAGCCCCTGCTAGAGGAGGTCTCTGGTCGGGCTGCATGGTTGAACTTGTGTGGCGCTGGATTGTGAACTCTGGGGTCGGACCGACGCCACTCTGATAAGCTAAAGCGGAAGTGGAATGGGTGATATTGACAGCGGTGCGCGCGTTCACTGGCCACACCGCAACGTTGTTCACAATTTTTTTAGTTAGAATTTATTACTGTCCGTCCACACCAGAAGCGAATTGAGCGACCAAATCGCCGGAAGTCATTCACTTTCTATGGGCAAGAGCGACCAAAGCGACCAAAGCGACCAACGCTACCAGCGGCCAAAGTTGAGCGACCAGAGCGTCAAAAAGAAGTTGAAAACTTTTTAACTTTATGCAAATGACTATTATTCGCTTCAGCGGCCAAACACTGACAGCCAATCGGAATGTAGACGCTCTTCGCTTGCGTGGATCCCAGGGAACATCGGCAGGCACTTTGGTTCCTACCTACCTTTATTCACTCACTGAACAAAATGTCGGCTGAAGTATTAATCGCGGCTGTAACTGGGCACCCGGTGTTGTACGAACCCACCCCTTTTCAGTTCAGAGATCGAAACGCCGTAGTGGTTTGGATATCAAGTGATGATAAGCGGGAGTATTTATAGGCTACATCTAGAACGTTCGTATTTAAGCGGGAATAATTTTAATTTGCTCTCCATGCCACCAATCTAACCAACCAATCGCGTGTAGCATGCTTTAAACAAAACCAAAACGGTTTTTGAAATCGTCACATAAACAAACTAATCGACAAGACGAGGGATAAATGACAAGGGATATATCTAGTCTAGATAGATAGAAAGCCTAGTAAAGTCTTTATTAATACCAAACGACACAAATCGTCGGGAATCCATTTAGGTGGTTCGGCCCACACAGGACAGTAGCCTACAAGACCACACAGAACAAGTCTGACTGGACATACACACAATACATCACATTAAAACTAGACACGCGTTGATAGATAGATAGACAGAAAAGCCTAGATAGATCGATATGTTCCATTATTTGCCTTGCGGAGCCAACCAGTCCTGTGCGCGTATGCAAATTAGCCATGTGCGCGAATGTCTATTTGTTTTGAATGCGACGAATGAGTGCAGATCATGATTTGCAGATCCAGATCAGTGAAACATATTTTAACTACTACAGCACGCAGGGTTTTTTGTTCTCGGTTGTAATTAGCCTACATTTTAGGATTTTTTTTGTATTGGGGGGAATCACTGTCCTACTTGTTGTCGAAGCACTTTATCGAACAAGCAAAACCGTCTCGGCAATATGGCCAAGGTGTATGGGAGAGTTCACTATTTGATATGGCTGTCTGTAGGGCCTACTAAACGCATACGGCTCCTTTAAATGCGTCTGCATAATTGAATTGTACGTCATGAGCGACTTGAGCGACCAAAGCGAACAGCGAAACTTTGCTCCTGGTGTGTAGTTACTTTCCTGTGTTTGCGCGTTTCTATCCCCCATTTCTGCAATATGTCCTGTAAGCGGAAGAGAGCGTGATATTTAGTTCCCTCTCTCGCTCTGATACAAAGAAGTGTTGCATTACAACACTTACAGCAGAAGCACATGTGATCGAAGGCATAGTGTATCCCGACGGGGGCAATGCCCTGATGTCAAGCGAGCGTTCAAGAGATCAAGAAACTGTCTCACAAGGAGGCAGACAAAGTCAACCTGATACAGATCTTCCCACAGAGCATTCCCCCAACTAAAATTAATTTCTCTAATTTCTTACAAAAGTGACACTCCTAAATGCTACCCACAGCATCTCGAGGTTTTCATCGGAAGGTTTGGATCTCGGCCCCGGTGTAAGCCAGTCCCCCTCTGGACTCTGAAGACCTTGGGGTTCTGGCTAGAACAGGAAGCAGTCATCAGTCGCTACCTTAGCAGTGGCAGAAATCTCCTGGACCCCCATGTCGGCTGCGTCCCTAATGATGGGGGTGATGAGCCCTTTCTCCGTCGCCACGGCAATGGAGATGTGGATGGAGTCCAGCGCCAGGGGTCCGTCCCCGGACCAGGTGACATTTACCTCCGGCATTTCCTGTTTTTGGGGGGAAAATTGAAGATCTGATCAACCTGTGAGAGGGTGAATGGACTGACGACTTCTGTTACACAACAATTGCTCATGAGGAGACTGGGGTTAGGGTTGGGGGGGGGGGGAACGCTGGGAAAGACTAATGCAGCATGTCACTTTTCTATAGGATATCACCTGCAGCAAAACAAATGCATAGAAACGCATAAGGCGGCCATGTTAGTGCCAGCGTTCTGGGCATGGCCCGCTCGGGGGCAGTGAGTCACACGCCTGTTGCCACAGCGATCGTCCAGTAGGCATGGAAACGATGCTGAGCGGCGACCAATAAAAATAGGCATGTGTTGTGCACACACCGATTTCAGGGCAGAATGAGCATATCTCCTCCCGATGGAGTTGGCATGGTGGCTCGCTAGCAAGACTGACTGAATACGAATATGAAGTGCGGACAAATCGCATGTTCCTCATTCACCCGTTCATTTGATTAGTATTTGATCAGGGGCGGCAGCAGCTCAGGAGGTAGAGCGGGTTGACTTTTAACTGAAAAGGTTGCTAGTTCGATCCCCCCTTCGCCTAGCGTCGCGCTGTCCCTGAGCAAGGCACCTCACCATAACAGCTCGCGACGAGCTGGCTGTCGCCCTGCGTGGTTGACTCCGCCGTAGGTGTGTGAATGTGTGCATGAATGGTTCTAAGTCGCTTTGGATAAAAGCATAAGAAAAATCCACTCAATGTAAAATGTAAATGTAGTATTATTGAGAAGTTGACAGGGGGAGACTCTGTCAATGTGTTCTACAGAACTAAATGCTCTAATATCGTTGCCTTGATGTAACCTCTTGGCCTCAATGTGGCCTCCTAAAGATAGAAAGTACGTCACAGAAACCTACTTTCCACAAGACTTACTTTGAGCGTGACTGCGGCCGCTTTGATGACAAAGTCGTTGACAGAAACTTTGACCTGTTCTGCAAAAAAGAGAGAATCCATTTTTAAAAAAATAATTGAGGTGAATGAAACGTGATACAGATCAGACAGAACTTCATGAACATTTATAGACCAGTTCCTCATTATCAACCTTTGGTAGCACGTAGCCGCTAGCCGATGCTGCATGAGCTACTGTCCTAAACACAGGGAGGACATTGCCACAGGCCAGGCTCTTCCCTAGTAGCTCAGGGTGAAAGACCCCCCCCCCCCCCCCCCGGAGGGTGACATACACCCCCAAAGAGTGACAGACCCCCCCAAAGGGTGACCGACATCATGCGTTGTGTAAGCAGGATGATTAATGAGCTAACCGTGACATTGTTCAGCCTCTGAATAAAAGGAAGAAAGAGGGGACCACCGAAGAGGATACGCACGCAAACACACGCAAACGCGCACACACACACACACACACACACAAAACACAGTCAGCAATGGCCGTCACATTCTGTCAAAGAGTAACCAACATTAACCCTTGAGACTGCTGGGGAAATTGATTTTAATCAAATAAAACCGTCTTGAGTCATGGTCCACAGCAGACGATGCATAATAGATCCTTTCTGTTTGAGATACAGCCCTAGAGTACAAGAATATCCCTTCTGCAATTTAATGCCAGTGCATTGATAAGATCTAGCTAGTTCTTTGATTATCAGTAACGGGATTTCTAAATTCCTTGTGATATCCGGCCTAAATAGTGTAAGATCCACGCACGGTTCATTAGCATGCTATAACAACTTAAGAGCAGCAACCTTTGGTCTGGGGAACGCGTGTTTGTGGGGAGTTTGTGTGAGAGGGGGAGATCCTAAGAATAGAGACCGGAGACCTCGCACCTAAAATCCAGAGGACAGAGAGACACTTTCCCGATCGCATGCTCTGCTGCTTGCTATCCCCTTCCACAGAGCCATCCCCACTCCTAGCGTTCATCACTGGTGTCAGGAGGTAGTCCTCCGTGACTCCTAACCATTCAAGTCACTTTCAGATGCATATGGGTCTTCAAATGCCACCCGTTTAACTTGAAGAGCACATGGATACATCCGGCTGGTTTATAACCAAGACCATTAATAAGACCGAGGTTTTGAGTAGGAGTCATGAGAAGCTTTAAAATGAACAGCGTTGGTGAGAGGCATCTCTCTGGTGGAATAGGGAGGACTCGTGTAGCGTTCTGCCTGAACACAGCCAGCTTAATGAACTGCTCAGGCAACCAAGGCTTTCAAAAGAGCCCTTTGTGCCGGATGGGGCCGCTAGTTTGAAAACCATCGGGCCGTCGATGTCAGAGAGGGAGGACGTTAATAAGGGCTGCGGTGAGCCGAGGAGAGGTGGAAGAGGGTAAACAACTGAGCGGTGCAGAGAGGTTTCACCATACCTTTCTCTGAACGACAGCGTGGGAAGGGAAATGTGCAGTCAAACAGAACAACCACAGCGGCGCTTGTCCTACCTGCGTCATCACCACAGCCAAACGCTGTCTTTTATAAGTAATACGAGACTGAAGGAGAAGATTACCATCGTTAGGACTGGACGACTGTGTTTGAAGGGTGCCATTTTAGGAGTCTGAATCCGAACCATTACAGAGGTAAAATTACTATGATTACGGTATCCATCACGCCACCCAGATCTCATTCAAGGTGTTTGTACATATCATTACAAGGAGATCCTCAGTCAACGTAGGCTGCTCAAATGAAATAAATAATAACCCAGAGGTTTGAAAAGGGCCACACTGAAGCGAGGAAAACGATGGCCACGGATGAGCGGACGTACACGGACATACAACGTATGAAACAGATTCCCCTCGGTCCCGAGCACTCATGTGAAGAAGCTTTGACAACATCTGTCTCCACAAATAACCATGACTGTTCCCTTTGCCAAAGTCACACCGTCAGGGCAACCGCTGTGTGTGTGTGTGTGTGTGTGTGTGTGTGTGTGTGTGTGTGTGTGTGTCCACATATGTGTCCACGCAGGCACACTAAACACAAACAGAACATAAATAGCCCATCTCAGGGGGAGGACAGGATCAGGATGTACCGTTGCAGTGTTGTCGTATTGCCTCCCAGCGTGGAAGAATCTACCGGCCGAGCCACCGTATTTAGAACATGACCCTGACCTTATGACCCCAACTCGCGGGTCTGACCTCATTGGCTGGCAGCGGGGTGTGGCCGTGTGTGGAGCTCTACCTTTGGCCAGGTCTTTGCGTAGCTTCATGACGGCCTCCATGTCACAGTCCACGCTGGCGTAGGCGTGGGGGATGGTGGTCTTGGACTCGGTCAGCCGCTGAGCGATGATGCGCCGGATGTTGGAGGCTGGGAGGTCGGTGAAGGTGCCCTATGGTGAGGAGATGGAGGGGGGAGGGAGAGAGAGCAGGGTGAGAGAGAGACCGGGGTGAGCGAGAGCGCAGGGTGAGAAACACGGTCGGACGGCGTTGCAGCTCAGGTGGTAGGGAAGGCCACCTGGCATTTGCTCTTGCAACCTACGTGTCCCTGAGGCAAGACAGCTTGTTTGTCCTAACTGCTCCACACGAGTGGCTGGGTGAATCATTGTATGAATGTGAGTTTCTAAGAAAACTTTGTTAAGCAGTTATCAGGATGATAGTCTGGCGGTCTAGAGACCACCTGGTAGTAAGCAGGAGGCCTTCTCACCAATGTGGGCTACATTTTAATACACTGGCGGTCAAACTAAAAAAAGTATTCACGCCAGAGTCGCAATTTTTACACAGTAGGATTCTGAATCAGCACACCCTCATCCTAATCATTCTCAAACAGTACACAAATTTCAAAAATAAAAAGTTGTCGCTTTGTCTTGGTTTTGCCTTTGCGTGATAGCATTACTGAAATCAGAAACCTTACACACACACACACACACACACACACACACACTTACACATTTTAATTCCATTCAAAATGAGTGACCAATAGCATTGCCTAAACCTGCGTCTTTAGTGTTGACAAACGGACGATCGGAAATCCAGTCAGTGGATGGGAGGCTTACCGGAGCGCCGGGCTTCCCAGGGATGGAGAGCGGAGGTATGTTGGGTCTGAGGCCCGGGGCTGGGGGAGGGCCGGCCGGGGCGGGGGTGTAGGCCGGGGGGGCAGCAGGGGCGGTGGGCGCGGCCACGGGTACGGCGGCTCCGGAGGAAGGGGTCCCCTTAAGCAGGTTCAGAGCATCTCTGCAAAATGAAGGGAAAACCCTCAAAAAGGGACGCCAGAGGCAGACGAGAGGGCCTTCCAGGGTCTGCCTACTCATGTTGAAGGGAGCCAAAAGCGGATACAATCATTTAGTTTTACACTTTACACTTTATAGTTTAGATTGTTGATACCATCTGTTTTGTTAGCCCTGTTGTTCTCTTTGTCTTTACTGTAGCGTCTATTTTTGAGATACAAAAAAAATAAGTATTTTCTTCTGGTATGCATTTGATCCTGTGTTTTCCACTGCTGCTGGGCTGTTGCACTGAAAGAATTTCCCCTCCGGGGAATTAACAAAGTTGATATCTTTCTTATCTACCTTATCTCGTTATTTAGTTCGTTATTTGAAAAGAAATTAAGCTTTGCGGAATACACAACCGGATGAACAAACTGGAGGACAAAGGAAACAAAAAAAAAAAAGAGATATTGTACATCGATAATATATCCATGCCTCAACGTCATAGACAAACAAACCCGATGCTTGACATCTTGTAACAAATCATGTGTCTGCCACAACGGTAATCACAACACGTGTCGGCCGCGTGATGAATCACATAGTGGTTGGTGGAAACAAGGACAGCCCTGCCCAGTGAACTAGTTGTTCTGTCCCAGAGTAAAGGAGGTGCAAGAGAGGCCATCTTGTGAACCGGCCCATTCATACACACAAGGGGGGGGGGAAAGAAAGAGAGCGAGAGAGAGAGAGAGAGAGAGAGAGAGAGAGAGCGAGAGAGAGAAGACTATGCTTCTTCAGGCTGGGCCGTGGCTGTGTGCTACAAGCCAGCGTTCTGCAGTGTAAACACACAGCAACATGGCCGCCGGAACCCAAGACTGAATAAATAAACATGCAGATGTGCCGGGAACCCTTCTGCACTGAGCGGTGGACGGGGAGCGTGTGTGTGCAGTGCATACAGGAGATGTGTGCGTCTCCTTCTCCTACCCAGAGACATGTCTCTGTCTGCAGAATATCTCTGAGGCGAATACACGATGGATGGCTGGGAAGGTGGGGAGATGGAGGGAGGGAGGGGATTGATACAAAATAAAGGGAGGAAGTGTTGGGAGAAGCGAGCCCAGTGTTATGTTATTAAAGATTAGGTTTGGCAGTAGCTCAGGAGGTGGAGTGGGCGGACTTGTAAGCGGCAGGTTGCTACTTCGATCCCGTGTGTCGATGCGGCCCTGAGCAAGACACCCCATCCTGACTGCTCCCAACGAGCTGGCTGTCGCCTGGAATGGTTGACACCACCGTTGGCGTGTGAAATTGTATGAATGGTTGTAAGTTGCTTTGGACAGATCGTCTGCCAAATGCCCTGAATGTAAATGTAAAAATGTAAAATGATTATATTATACAAAGGGGGCAAGGATGGGCTGAGAATAGGTTCAGACCATTGATACCAACAGTATGCCCGTGGCTAGAAGCACTATGAACAGAGAGCCTAAGAATAGCCTAGTGGTTAGGGTGTGCATCCCTCTCAGCCAGTAACAAGCCTATTCAGTTACAATATTCTCCACCATGCTGACAGAAAACGGTAATTCCAGCTATAGCAGAACCTGCATTTACGTATTATTCTTTTGCTTGGACAGCAAATGGCCCCCACCGCCCACTCTGCAGGGTTTTGTAATGCCATGCAACGAGGGATGCAAGGAGTATAGATTTAACATTTAATAGCGTGGCTAATAGTGAAACCGGGCAATTGTTGCACCTATATTTGCAACCTACGTGATCTTCACAGGAAGTGTATCTGTGGCCGAGAAGCCTGAACATCCTGAAAAGAGATGGAGACACTTTAGGGGTCAAAAGAGCACAATTTTCTGCCCACAGTGTTTTAATACATTATATTATTATTGGATATATAAAGGCGCATATAAAATTACAGAATAAAGTAATTTTATTCGTTATGGTTATGGATTAAATAATGAAGGGAGTCTTAAACGTCCCTAATTCATTAATATAATGCTATGTATATCCTGGAAGCACATGTGGGGCAGCTTGCAGGCTTTCTGCAATGTCTGAAACTAAAGAGTGATTCCAATAGTGTGGGGCTTTCGTTGGGAGGCTGCATCTGTATGCTTTCATGCTCTCGCTGCTTGTTTGTGAGACGAAAGGTTGCTATTGGTAACAATTCTCTCGCTAGAGCTGTGTGTGCGTGTGCGTGTGCGTGTGCATGTGCGTGCGCGTGTGCGTGTGTGTGAGTTTGTGAAAAGGTATGCGAGCCTGTGCGTGCATGTGTCTTTGTTCATGCGTGCATCTGCGTCTTGTGTGTAATCAGGAGACTCAGAGGTAACTCTCGGTTATCCGCTCTGGGCCAGTGAAACCGTGTCATGAGAATCGGATGCCAATCACACCATACCCCTCCCCCTCCCCCGCTACAATAGAGCAGGATCAGGTGACAGACAGGAGAGACTGCATGTCATCATTCCCACATGAAGAAACCGGGCGAGCACGGCGCATGTAAACCCGCGTGTGAAGTGAGGGAGACAGTGTTGAAAGTGTTGACCATCAGAAAACATTTCACCGAAGCCCACACACTGACACACATACAGCATCGTCCTGATCAAAGGCAAGATTAAGGAGACGAATGGAGGGGGACTGTTAAGCGTGAAGGCGGAGAGATTAACCAAATGTCCCTCCACCCCTGCTTCAGGTGGGCCGGCCCTGCCATCTGCGCCCGCTCCCACGCCGGCCTTCGTCGAGGTGTGAAATGAAGGGGGTTTCTCACAAACACGCACGCACGCAGAGAGATACACACACAAACACACACAGACAGAGAGAGACAGGAATGGAGGCGTTCCAATGTCAGTGTGTAATAAACGCTAAAAGCCCCTAGCAGTCAGAACAACCTAAACCATTAACCACGTTTTCCAACAGTGGATCTGGCATGATAACAGCTGTGGTTTAGATAAGGGGGAGAAAGAGCAGTATGAGAAGGGAAGGCGATAGGAACAGTAAGAGGAGCAGGAGGAGGAGAGGTAGGAGGAACAGGAAGAGGAGGAGGAAGCGTAGTAAGAGGAAGAGGTGTAGGAGCAGGAAGGTGATAGGGAAGATAAGGATGAGGAGGAAGAGTAGCAAGAGGGGAGGAAGGAGGAGGAGGAGGAAGGGCACGAAGAGGAGGAGTAAGAAGAGGTAAAGGAGGAGGATGAGGAGAATGAGGAGGAGGAGGAGTGAGAAGAGGTAGGAGGATCAGGTTCAGGAGGAGGAGCGTGCACATCAGCTGTTCCCTGGCCGAGCGGTCCGGTTCTGGTTCAGTGCACGGGGAACAGGGGCCCGCCGCCCCGTAGCACTCAGGTGGACTCTTGGGTCAGGGCCTGATGCCCTGACCACGTCGCGCCCCAGAGACGGAAACCAAGACCCAGGCCCCAGGACAGGTGCTCACCGTCTGGCCAATGACAAGGAGACTCCTCCTATTCCTCCTATAGCACTTCCTCATTTCCTTCCCATTGTAAGGGGTTGTTATTAAGAGAGCGGGAATTCCCCGCCTCAACGGCAGAGAGGCATGTGAAGCACATGACCGCCCACTCAGGCCGTACAGTAGTTCCGTCTCGCTGGGAGAGAGCAGGATGTCCTCTCTGTACTGGAGGGCCTGATCACTTTTGCATATAGGGGGTCAGCGAAGGCAAACAGGGACGCAGTGCCCCTCTGAGTAGACAGCGTCCGGCCACTTGGCCTGGGGCACGGGGGAATGAGGTGGGGAATTTGCAAGTCTGTCGCTCCCATTGAGGCAGAGAAGGCAGTGTGGAGAATGAGCCACGCGATTGGACAGAAGGAGAATGAGGTCTTCTAGGGATTACTTCTAGGCAGTGATAGGCACTTATTGATATCCGTTTATCGTGCGACAAAGACTCAGACTTCAATTTAGCTTTGTGTTATTTAGTGCAGTCTCACTTATACACCTTTGTCCCATTTGGCTGGCCGGTTAAACCCTTTTGAGCCCATTTTATTCAGTTTTACTCTTTGCATAGTTACTGTAGTTGGGCTTTGTACTTATTTTTTTTTTTTATGAAACTGAAACACACAAAGTATTCCGAGCAAGATGGACACCACCATGTGGTTGAGTCAAACATCGGAACTTCCTACCTCTTCATGAAATCATAGCCTCCTTCCTGTGTGCTCTATAAGGAGACACGCTCCCTTTACATCCACCGTTTGCAGTCACACTGACTGCCAAAGACCAGGAGCTCAAAAAGCCCGGGAGAGACAGGGGCTGACTGGAATAATAAACTGGGGATCTCACACACACACACACACACACACACACACACACACACACACACACACACACACACACACACACACACACACACACACACACACACACACACACACACACACACACACACACACACACAGTGGGAAAAGCAGAGGGGAATTGAATAGCCTGTCCATAAATCCGAGTCACTGACTGAAACAAAACTATCTTAGAATTGTCTGAAAATAAAGTCAAAACTGGCGTATATGGAGTCATATCCATGTCCAACTCATCCAACTGTCTCATCCTTTCCAACACTAAAATACACGCCATGATAAATTACAAAATGTGGAAGACATTGGGGTGGCAGTAGCTAAGGAGGTAGGTTCCTTGTTCGATCCCCGGCTCCTGAGTGTCGAGGTGTCCCCGAGCAAGACACTTCGACCTGACTGCTCCCGACGAGCTTGCTTTCGCTTTGCGTTATTGACTCCGCCGTCGGTGTGTGAATGTATGGTTGCAAGGCATTGGCTAAAAGTGTCAGCAAAATCCCCTAAAAGTAAATCGAAGAACCTCAAGGAACCTGAGATGGTCGATAACTGGTAGTGTGAGGGTCAGACTAAATAAAACACTTTATGTTGAATACCCAGCCAATGAATACCAGAGGGCTGAGCCCAGAGGCTAAAACGGCAGTTGGCTGCAGAGAAACACCATGACCTACACGTCGAGGAATTTAAGAGTCCGACTCAAACAAACACGCAGCGTCTTACAATAGCCCCCTAATCTGGAGACCACCACCAGAACAGAACATGTTTTCCTTCATCACGCCCATCCAGTCCCATGCAAACACCCATGTAGTCGGATCCCCGGCGCAGTGGCTTATAAACTGGCACGCAGGCCCCATGTGGGCGCCGATAGACCACTTCCTGATTGTAATAAGCTGAACCCAGTGTGGCGTCAGTAGGCATGCCACACAAAGAGGGTATTTGATTTGATTTTTCTTTCTTTCCCATTTTCTTAATCTTAATGTGCATATAAATTGCTAGTTAGTCACGGATTGAAATCAAACAAAAGCAAAGCCTGCATTGCGACTCAAAATGTTAAAAGATACATCATGCAGGCTCAAGCAAACCCATTTTACTGAGCAAGGTTATAATTCCTGTTCCTACTAGGATGTAGATTTGGCCTCCATGACACAGTTTTCTAATAAAGACGTGTTGTGGGTTCGAGGGGGCCCGTGTTTCACACACGCAGACAAGACGAGCATCTCCATAATCAAACAAGCATTCATGATTCAAAATGGCAATCAAATTAGCATGTAATTTGCATATTAAAACACAGCCATTTGCTGCACGCTTGTTCAAAAGGCAATCGCGAACACACATCGCCCGCCCCCCCCCCCCCCCCCCCCCCCCCCCCAAACCCTACCGATCCCGTTCAAAACAAGCCTTCTGAATTCCCCCCCCCCTCCCCAACATATGGCCTGCGTTACTATGGTCACCGGCGGGTCCTGGAGACTGGGTTGCCATGGAAACAGCAGCAGCTTAATGAGATTCCCCAGCAGGGAGTGAGGGGGGGTAACAACAGCGTTACATCAGGGCTGTGCTGACAGTAGGTAGCCATTAGAGCCGCTGTTTGTGTGTGCATGTGCGTGTGTGTGTGCGTGTGTGTGTGTGTAACCCTGTGTGTACGCCTCTTTGAACGCACGCCTGTGTGTACGCACGGCTGGATGTGTGTGTGTGTGTGTGATAGAGTCTAAGCGTGAGTGTGATTGTGTGTGTGTGTGTAAAATATGTGTCTACGTTTGTGTGAGCACTACCCCCAGGCAGTCAAAACAGACCGCGATAACGCGATTAAGGGTCCTCAAATGAAACGCTCGCCTGCCACATTATTCCACATCTCTCTCGCCTTCCTCCCTCCGACCCTTCTCTCGAGCATCTTCAAGTGACCGTCCGACTCCGCCGAGGACATAACCAGCTTACTCAGCCAGTGCTTGAGTAGGAGGTACGGGGAGGGAGAAGAGGAATACGGCTCCCGATGGCTCGCGATGCCACTCAAGTGCACATATCTTCATGTACGACTAACAGCGTTCATTGTTTTGATTGCATACGGCCAGTGCCACTCGGTTCGGTTCACATAACAAAGCTTTTATCCCCCTCTTTTACTTTGCCCGGTGAGTCCAGCCGCCGAATATGGATGTGAACACTTTGCGGGACGCCTCTGGATGCGCTTTCATCCTTAGGCTGGAGTACAACCAATTACAGCTGAGAAAGTGTTTGTTTCCCCGGTTCTGTTTCTTTCTAGGTTCAACGCACACTACAAGGAGGCACTCAGGGCAGCTGTTCCTTGGCGAAGCATCGTGTCTCCGGAAGACACAACACTGTCATCAGGCGAGGGACGGAGCCGCTGGGGCTAAACTAGGGCGACCCGTACTCACTCCTTGGTGATGAGTCCTCTAGGACCGGTGGGCGTGGCCAGGCGGGGGTCCAGGCCGTGGGAGTCCAGGATGTTCCTCGCCGCTGGGCTCAGACGCAGTCTGGGGAAAAGACATGTTGGGATGTGTTACATACAGATCGGATAAAAAACATTAATGCAATAACGTTGCACCACTTATTTTTACAGACATACATGTATGTCTGTAAAAATAAGTATACGTGCTTCTTGCTGACAAATAAATCCATCTATCTAACTATATTAGGGATCGACCGATTATCGGCCGGGCCGATTATCGGCGCCGATATTCGGTGCCGATATTCGGTGCCGATATTCGGTGCCGATATTCGGCCTTTGACGCATATCAGCATCGGCCTTTTTTTTTTACCCGACGGCCGATAAGAGATCAATTTAAAACGGGGTTATTTTGGCTCTGATGCAGCCGCACCTCTCTGTCTGCTGTCACTACGCTGTCTCCAGCATTGTCCCACCCACAGCACCACCTGATTGGTTACACACTCTGGTACCACGCAGAGCCACGACGGGTAACAGCCAATCAGCAGTGAAAGCTGTGCATGCAGAGGGCTCTCACACACACGGCGGAGAGGAGAAAAGGTTTTGTCTGGTTTGGTTTCGAGGTAAGATAAGGCAGCACTCTCGGGAAATTGTAATAAACATCCTCTACAACTCACAACTACTAGTAACATTACTGTGAGCCCATTAACGTTATCGAAACATGCTCTGGACTGAATTGAGTTTATTAGGTTTTTACTCTCTCCCTCACACACAGACTTCTACTATCACAGACTATTTCCATATCGATATGGAAATAGTCTGTGATAATCTGCTCGCTCGCAGTACGTTAATCACTCAAAACAAGGTTGCTGATAATATCGATATGGAAATAGTCTGTGATAGTAGAAGTCGGTGTGTGAGGGAGAGAGTAAAAACCTAATAAACTCAATTCAGTCCAGTTTTATTGCAGGGAAGCACGTTAAGCGGTGGTTATACTTCTACAACTGTGTAATGCGCTATCCAACTGCGTAACCATGGAGCCCCTCGAACCCGGCTTTAAGGTGAAGGCTGATTAGCTTTTAGCGTAACGTTAGCCCAGCGGTCCGCTTTCTCCTTCTCTGGCTCTAGACGCTCAGCAGACTGTAGCAAAACTCTACAACTCACGACTACTAACGTTACTGTGAGACCCAATACGTTAGCAGCAGCTGTCTGTTCCTATGATAAACACTGATTATTAAAGTGAAGATGCTGTAGGCTATTTAGTGTTTTTAAACGGTTTAATCACTTGAAACGAGGTTCCTGATAATATTGATAGGGAAATAGTCAGTGATACAAGTAAGAAGTGTGTGTGTGTGTGTGCGAGAGAGAGAGAGTAAAATTCAGTTTGTTTTATTACAGGGAAGCACGATGAGGGGATGGCTAGAGAATAGTGTGTGTGTGTGTGTGTGTGTGTGTGTGTGTGTGTGTGTGTGTGTGTGTGTGTGTGTGTGTGTGTGTCACATGAGAAACTGACAGCAAAGCACTATCTGTCTGACAGAAAACTGTCTGGCAATAATGGCTGTTTAACTATGGAACTATTTATTTATTTAAATTTTCAGTTGTAAAAGATAAACATCTCAGTTCCGTTCAGGAAAATTTTAGAGAGCTGTTTATTTGTTTAAATTGTGTTATGTTGCAAATCTGATAAGCTTTTGTGTTTATTAAACATATGCTTAAAGGCATTTAAATAAAGTTAAGTGTTGGAGTTTGTATTATTCAAAACTTTGACGCCAATATTTTCCCTTTTTCTGTTAATTAATATCGGCTCAGAATATCGGTTATCGACCCACTTGACTACTAATAATCGGTATCGGCCCTGAAAAAAACATATCGGTCTATCTCTAAACTATACATACTAGTGCTGCAACAATTTAGCGGTTAAACCATTAAGAGATCGGGAGAAAATTTATCTGAACAGATTTTGAGAATTGATTTATCATTTATCAAGTACAAGTAGCAAATATTTGCTGCTTAATGCGTCAGAAATTCTTTGATTTGCTTCGTGGATCATGATATCATAATCTGCTTAAGTTTCCCTTGGCTGTTTATCAGATGAAGCACATGACACAGGAAGGCACAAGAGGGAAAATTAAACACTACTTTAGAGGAGGACTTGTGACCCGCACGACTGAAAAGACGTTTACGAACATCAGCCTAATCATCTGACCCTATTCGATAACTGTGTGTGCACACTAAACAAGCCCTGCTCTCAGCCTGTGGAGGCCGCTATGCCACTTGACTCCGTGTTGTGTCAACACGCCGTGACACCATATTAAAAGCTGTGGCGTAGCCGTGGAAAAACCAACTTACTCAGCACCTGTGTGTCATGATGAGGGTACAGAAAATAAGGTGTGGTGGTGGTTTATCTGGATGTGGCTTAACCTCTAGCGGACTCTGTCACACAGGTGTGAAGCTCTTTGAGACGGTGAGCGTGATGAAGAGCTACACCGACAAAAAATACTTTAAGACACGGTCAATCATGTTTCAGATGATAGATATAAAATAATTCAGTTGTGTTGAATGCATTTTTGGGGGTTGAATTTCATTGCCTTTTCTTTGTGTCAGAATTATCTGACACAAGTACAGCAAGCTGATCCAATTCATCTGCCATACATTCCTATCCAGCTGAATGTGAGGAATATACCTGCCCAGCTGGACAACACGCCAACATTTACACTGACAATAGTAAATCTGTCGTTCAGTGGTTGTAAGCAAAATATATTGATTGTTGTGTAAATAGTGACAAAAAGGTTCTTATTTTTGCCACTGTAAATAAAGACAAATGGACAAATCGTGTGTGCTGGACGTAAAGACAGTAAGGTGGGATGACAACGAGAGGAAAGAGGAGAAGGTGGGAGGGGGAGGGGGTGAGGTGGGAGGACGGTTGGAGGGAGGGAGGGAGGGAGAGGGAGGAGGGAGGGGGAGAGAGAGGGAGGGGAGCACAGTTGGAGGGGGGTGGTGGGGGAGAGGGAGAGAGGGAGAGAGGGAGGGAGGGAAGGCTGAGGGAGGGAGAGGGTGGGAGGGAGGGAGAGAGCAAGAGAGGGGGTGAGGATGGAGGACGGTTGGAGGGAGAGTGGGGGGGGAGGGAAGTGATACCCACAGTGCTGAGCTGATAGTATGGACTGCGGGCGGTCGTGGGGGTGGGGGCTGGGCAGGAGCAGGTGGAGGTGCGACGGAGGCAGCGACGGCGGCAGCTGGGGCTGCAGGAGGGGCCTTCGGAGGGGGGACCTCCACCTGCTTCCAGTCCTCCCCTTCCTCCACCATCAGGGCAATGAGGGTGCCCAGGGGGACGCCGCGGCTGCCCTCCTCCATCTGGAACACAGACGGGTGGGACACGATGGGACGGGTCCGGGGATCACTGGAACAACTGGTATAATTTATATTACAACACCTTCAGAAAAACGGCCCTACTGCTGGCCTCTTTGTCTCTATTGTTAATCCCTTCCATCTCTTAGAACAGATACCCACTCGATACGGCTCCAAAAAGAGCTGGGAGGAAGACGAAGGGAAGAATTTAGCATTAGTCGGCCAATGAGACAGAAGTCATGGTATTGTGACAATAAATTAGACCATTTTGCTTTGAATTTACTGAACATCCCATGACATCATGTTGTTGTACTATTTGTATTTTTCCTGGTTTCATGGTATTGCTTTGTTTTGACCTCCATGTTGTGTGTGCATACTTAAAAAATAAGCCTTTTTTTTTTTTTTTTTTTTCTGAAGGATGTGTGTGTCTACATCTTGTGTTTTGGTCCAACTTCATACGCTCCCTTTTCCACTACTACGAGAGTCCCCCATCAACCATAGCATGTACACTTTAGCCAATTCTGTAATTTTGGGAGCATGTGAGTGAGTGTGGTCGACTCGGTCGGGCCCGTCATCAAAAAGGCGCTGGTGGTCTGTTAGTTGCCTAGCAACAGGCTCCGACAAAGACAGTTGACAAGCGCTGACTTGGGGCGACGAATGTACCGCCCCACGCCACCGGGTCAATTTGCATACCGTCGGACTGAGATGAAAGTCATTCACATCACTGCACTTTCTTTCCAATGAATTGTAAAAAAAAAAAATAAGAAAAAGGTTTCATTCTCACACATCTGCATATTTCCCCTCGACCCTCACTGTTCCCATTCCACACAAACCCAAACCCCTCATACGATCTAAAAGCTTTCCTGGATGAAATCCTACAACTGTGACTGTGAAGAAGGCCCAAAACGGCCCGCGGGGAGCCTTTGATAAAGGGTGTAAAGAAAGCAATCCACATGAGGCAAATCAACAGAGGAAGCCGAACTGATGAACACCTTCTGACAGCCTATTGATTAGCACGCTGCCCAGGGGAGCCGAAACCAGTCGCCAGCCGCCTCGTCCCTCCTCCTTTCCGTCCTCCGAGCCCAAAAAGGACAAGACCAACGTCCTTAACGGAGGAGGAAATGGATGGTGTTCGTTTGGCTGTCAAACGTTGATTCATAGACTTGGTTACAGTATAAACCCAAAGGACCGGTGTCGCCTTTCACCAACTGATTATAGGCCCTGGCAAGGAGATAATCTCTTGTCAATATTGATTAGTTCTAAACAAATGGCTCAATCGACAAGAGACGGTGTTTGCACTTTGCACGTCCTCGTGTTTAGATAAAGTCTCCATTGTGGAGGCGTCCTGAAAGGCAGAAGCCAGCGACGTGCTTCGTAACCGCAGCCTTGTACAGCTAAACACACACGCAAGTTGTAGGGTTTGTAACTGCCGTGACAAAATCCCCCCCCTAAAAAGAGGAACCTTCATCCAACCTTGAAACCGAATCCCAACAACAAACACGCTCTCCAGCAGAGCCATCAAGGCCACACAGCCACACAGCCATAGGAGCAGCCCAGTGGAGCACCGGTGTACTGGTAAACAACACACTAAAGTCTGCTCAACAGCCAGACAAAATGGAGACTGTTTGAAACCTGTGAAGGACGACCATTCCAATTGTGTCCTGTCCAATACAATCCAACGTTCACAGTTTTTTGTCTCCAAAGAAAGGTGTGACAAAAAAAAAAAAATGGTATCATTATTTTTCCCCATGAGAGAATTACTGGCCAATAAATATTGGCCTCAATACTTAATCACACAACATGCATGGTTTATCCGCAACAATGACTTCCATCCATTTATCCATTTCCATCCACCTTCAGCTCCTCAGTGGCTCCTCTTGCAACCAGACGGTGAGGTAGTATGGAAAGCCAGAAGGCCACTCCAGCACACCGGGTATACAGCGGAAATTTCCACAGCGAGGTACACTCTGGCCAGTCTCCAACGGATTTTCGACACCGCTACGAGACTATTTGGCGAAATAAATACCCTGCTTCCACTAGGCACCAAGCACACACAAAGCACACATCAGCTAAAAATCTCGGGAAATGGACTGCGAGAGTGTGTCCAATAGCTATTTATTATCTCTGTAAATAGCGTGTCTAAGTATGTGCATTTGTTTCTGCTATAGTTCTGCTTCGGCACCGCAGCAATTAGCGTGGTTCCCGGAGCACGATGGAAGCCATGATGGATGATGTCTATAAGGAAACGGGCCAGGGTAAACACAAAACAGGGGGCGCCAATAATGGCTTGTGGATCGGCTGACAGATTGTAAAGATTGCAGTGAAGGAACCCAAACCCTAATGGCTGTGGCTTTCTCAAATCTTGTACCACAGGGTTGAATTGAATGGACCTCGTGCACGCTCAATGCATTCCCATACTCCCGGAGCAGCCGAGAGTGAACACGGATGAAGAGAAGAAGCCACCGTGGTCTGCTAGATCGATGACGGGACTGGGCAGTCCCAAGTGGATTCAGATTCAGACCCACGGCCCCCCCACCCCGTACCCCGCCCCCCCAAGGCTGCAGATGTACAAAACAGTGGTGAGCTAATCAGGACGTCTGTAAATGTTCCCGACGTGTTCTTTGTCCACAAGGGATCCTCCCGCCTCCGAGAAAGGCCAACTAATCATGGAGGTGTGTTGATTTGTTTACACTGCCTACAGAGAATGGCTCAACCTTAAGTTAATTGTCCTTCCTGGGAATTGCTTTCAGATGACGAATGCCTCACTTTTTTTCCTCCTGTCCTCCCAACCTGGTGTGCGCTGCCATTGCTAACCACACTGCGCCCTCAGCAAAGGATACACACAAATAAAAAGGCAAGCACTAACACATGTGTGATAATAATTCCGTCTACGTCGGCATGTCTCTATTGCATTCTGCTTCACAGCCTGTACTGTACTTTGTGCTGGGCTATTTTGGTTATAATGTCATCATTTGATAGACTTTGCAGATGGTGGAACAATCACATGCGTGGCTGGAAGTCTACACAAAAGGAGAGAGCAGGCGTGTGTACATATGCTCATTCATGAGCGGAAATTAGGCTTAGGAGTGTTCAGAACTGGGTAGCACTTAATACTGCCATCTACTGGTTGCATTGTGACACTGCAGCCACAAAAACAATTCAAACCTAGACCGCTTGCAATACACTTTGCATTGCACATGGGTGCCATTGAAATCATCCCCCCACCCATATCAAATATTCAGGGAAACAAATTAGGTGTTCCTGGGAAACAGCAGCTCCAAAAGGAAACAGGGTCAAGCCATACCCCCTGAAGCTCTGGTGGTTTCAAAAGGAGGAGGAGGTGCCTTTCTCCTGCTTTTCCTCCTCCTCCTTGTCAACAGACACATGCTCCTCCTCTGTGCGCTGACTGCCGACACCTGGGACGTTTGGAAGGCCCTCCAAATTGGTCCCCTGCGGGTGATCTGGATCAGGGGGGTGGGCCGGGGTACGTTCTAAAAATACCACCCTACAGCAAGCGCTCGGAGGGGAGGGTACTACGTCACGTCAGCGGAGGAGCAGGGATGACGACCTCCACCAGAGTCCGATCACTCAGGCTTTTGAATGATGCGGTGATGTTTTGGGACGTCAATATGATATTCAACGGTCACCATTACCCCTCCCTGTATCTCGAAATCCAGAGAGGGAAAAGGGGTCAGGTGGCTGATGAGGTGTTGATGAAGCAGGACGTTTGTCTTGCCCGGTGAATCGACTACCCTTTTGTTTTAAATTCCAAGATTTTCCAAAGAGAGACGACATCGAGGAAAAAATCTGTTTAGAGTACAGCAGGATACAAACTTCAAAAGGCGAGTATCCCTCATCAGAAGTACTTAGTATACAAGGCTGGATCCAGCACTATTGACCTAGCCTCACACGCTCCAGATCCCTTCAAAGGATGCAGACTAGAGCTCCGAAATTTGGTTAAATCCTGGTTTAACAAAATTCTATTATAGTGTTGGGCGGCAGCATCTCAAGAGGTGGAGCGGGCTGACTAGCAATTGGAAAAAAAAAATCCCCAAAATGTAGAATGTTGGTTTTGAAAAAAAAATCAGATTGTACCACTAGGGCAAGCCCAGCGATAATCGAGTTGGGCTGAAGGTTTAATTATTATTATTTCACAGCAAATAGGAGTAATCCAGAGGATAGGACATGAAGGCTTCAATTAGTCACTCAGGAATGCGTGAATAAACAACAACAGAGCGAGAGTATTGGGAAAACAAGGGAAGGGAAGAGAAGAGAAGCCGGGCAATGAAACCACAGACTGGATCTCCAGATGGTGGATCTATTCTGTTCCCAGAGCCTGTAGCAAGCAAGGACACGCAGGCACATCCAGGTGTGTGGAGCACAGCAGCGACAATCGATCGGGTTAAAGGCTCACCACACAGTCAATACCAGTTCATCAGTTACATAAGATCCTGTCTGACGGAATCTGGATCAGATCGAGGGCAGCCGCCTCCTTCATATAGCTCACTTATAGGTTGACGTTTGAAAAAGCAATTATATATACGCACAAGCTGTCAGCCCGGCTGTTTCATGCATCCATACGACCGATCTACCTCACTTCGGTCCACCATCCAGGCATTATCTCAAACACCAAACATCCATCCACGCATTATCTCAAACACCAAACATCCACGCATTATCTCAAACAATAGATCCACGCATTATCTCAAACACCAAACAACTGCAAATTACCTCAAACACCAATACATCCACACATTATCTCAAACACAATACATCCACCATTATCTCAAATACATCCACACATTATCTCAAACATTAACACACACACTTAGGGGCTTTAATGTTGTGATTTAGTGTTGACATTTGGCAAATTTGCTCAACCACAGAAACCCATCATCTGTACGTATATCACAGCCATTTGAATGACATGGGTGTGTGTGTGTGTGTACGTGCATGCACATGCGCTTGCGTGTGCGATTCTCCATCAGCGAGCGTGGGTTCCTGGCTCTCCAACAGGCTGTGATGGATTGTTCCCTGATCTGATTTTCCGATGGAGGCCCCGAGGCTCGTGGAGGAGCCGGGCGCAGCAATGAGGTGCGAGAACACAAGGCAATCGCACGCACGCGCACACACACACACACACACACACACACACACACACACACACACACACACACACACACACACACACACACACACACACACACACACACACACACACACACACACACACACACACACACACACACACACACACACACTAATGTGTGTGTGTTAAAGGCTCAAGCCCTGCTCCTTACCCCCCCCCCCCCGGGGCTGATGCCCGCTGTTAACGGGCCATACTAGGAGCTGACCCCCATAAATAATGCTGCGGAGGACCAGGGAAGTGTCCTGTCTGCAGTGGCCCGGCTGTTTGACTAGAGGCAGGTAATTATCCCAGCGTCTCAATTAGAAATCCACTGGGTGCTCAGCCCAGCTGGGTCACAGACAGGCACTTGCCAAATATTGCCAGAACGGGCTTAGGGTTTTATATACGTAATAGATAACACATCGTCACATTAACCCACATTATTTCCTTTTCTCACTCACACACACAGAAGGGGGAGGCGGGGCTGTGTGTGTACAGCCCATCCTTCTTTACCAGCTCCCAACGAAAGCTCCTGGCCCCCCAACTCCTTGGTTGGTTGCTATGGAAACTGCCTCATCGCCATGACAGCCAAGACGGAGGGCTGAGTAAAGGAATGAGTGGGGAAGGAGGGAGGGAGAGGGTGACAAGCAGGCAGAGTGGAGATGTTCGATCCATTACAGACGTTAATGCCTAAATAACACGTCTTCCTCTGGGTTGTTTTGTGTACATCTGTTCAGGGTGTTCCACTGGAGTAGACAGCCGTGCACGCCTCACCTACGACCTCGTCCATGGGAGCATGAGGTGACAGTGAGACGTAAAGAGGCTTGTCAGGGGGGCTGAGTAAAACACATTGAGAGACGTATTCAAGCATATAGTGACTGCAAGCCAGTGAGTTTGTTTATGGATGTGTCGCGCTGACATGCTTGCATATTACCTTAGTTAAATAGGATTCGGAGAGAGGGAAAGTCAACAAACATGTATGTTCTCCGTGGATTTCTTTGTGCGTGTGTCTGTGTGTGTGTCTGTGTGTATGTGCTTTTTGTGAGTGTGTGTGCGTGTCTCTGAGTGTGTTTGTGCATGTGTGTGTGCGTGCATGCGTGTATCTGTGAATATTTGGGCATACGTGTGCATGCATTACTGTGCATGTGTGAGCGCGTGTCTGTGAGTGTGTGTGTCCGAGTCTGTTTTCGCATATGTATGCATGCATGTCTGTGAGTGTGTGTTAGTGCTGCATGTGTGTCTTTGAGTGTGTGTTTGTGCTTATGTCTGGGAGTGTACTTCAGTGCATTTGTGTGCATGCATGTCCGTGGGCGCCTGTCTTTTCATGTGTATGCACTTTGTGCGCTGCGTGCCCGTGTGTGATGGTGCTCCCTAGCGAGCAGGGTTCTCTCTGCAGGATAATCATCTCCCCCTGCGCCATCGCCATCCTCTCACACCCCCCATCTCTGGCAGGGCGATGTGACAGGTATGGGCGCCGCACGGCGAAACGTGACGGCCAGTCTGTTCCCCGCCACAAACATGTGGCGTGGCGCTGATGAAAGACAGCCGGTCGGGCCGCCTCTGGAAGCCTACATGACGTGTTCAACGCATCAAAGCGCCAGCGACATGAAGGAGGAGAAGCAGGAGAGAGGAAGCCGCTCATTAGGGCCTCTTAGAGTCTGCCCGCGGGGAGGGGGAGTTTAACAAGAGGCCCTTAATGACCGCTGGAGAGAGCGGAGAGCTGGACACAAACACACGCTATTATTGGATACACACACACACACACACACACACACACACACACACACACACACACACACACACACACACACACACACACACACACACACACACACACACACACACACACACACACACACACACACACACACACACACACACACAGCTCTGCAGAGAAACACCATTTTGGTAAAGACGCACATTTTTCCCCCCGTGTAGATTTGTTGCCAAATCCAATATAAATATTCTGCTTGCATCAAACAATTACAGGACTAGATTATTTTTGCAGGCGCCTTCAGTGTAAGATTCATTGCTCTCCCATTCAACAATAAATTATGTGCAGTATTTTTCTGCTTTGAACAAAGGCGGTAGATTTAGATTTATACACGGTTGTAAAGATTATGCTAAGAAGAGAGGTGAAACCTTGATCTGACTTTAAATAAAAAATCTACTTTTTTACTCATGTCCACAGTCGTGTCATATCCACACCTCTTCAACCGAGTATGGCAAATCAATAACACAAATAAAAAGCATGCGTCAATAAATATTGCTTTACATCCAAATATTTACGTCACATTCCACATTTTGTTGACCAACGTGGAAACGTCTGATGGCAGGTTAAACAGATCTTCCAATGTCATCACGGGCTAAATGTTTCAGTTCATAGGAAGCCTGAAGTTTGCCGACAGACATACAGGAGGCTTAGGTTTCTGTTCACATCCTTTGCAAATTTGAATCCTAAAGGAAACACTGTCATTAACATAGGTTCTAAAAACTGCTTCACGCTGTCTCCACTCTCAGGTGTGACTGCATCTTAGAACATCTGAATAAAAGATTAGACAGCTCCGTCCAGAACTTTAACGAGAGTACCACACTATGATGAAGAATTAGAGAGCCGGTACGGACTCTGAAACCTGGCTCCAGGATCCATTGTCCATGGATCCTGGAGCCAGGTTTCGGAGTCCGTACCGGCTCTTTAATTCTTCATCCATGGACACGAGGACATTGGGAATCAAACCGTGGGCCGGTCCGATGGGCATCCCCCGCACCAGAGCCCAGAGCCAGACCTGTGGGCGTGTGTGTGTGGGGACCGCTTTGATTATTTACCAAGATCTTTGCCAGGACTCCGTCATCGCTGGACTCCATGGTAACCACAGCCTTGTCCGTCTCGATCTCACACAGTGCGTCTCCTGCGGCTACCTCCTCACCTGCGAACACAGAGTACCGATAAACACCCTGCTCTAATGAGCAGCCAACAGGAACCACAGCAGCAGCAGCAGCAGCAGACAGAGAGAGCTTCACAACATGGTGCAGGCTCGAGAATAACATGGACCGGTATGAAGGCATGTCTAACCATCATAATAAACACTATTATGAAGGCTGGATCACAAGTTATTTTACACGTGAAACTGTGGCTCTTTGCTTTGGTGCTCAGCAAACGCACGGTTTAGATACACACAGCTGTCTAGCAACCTCCAATTATGGATCTAAATTGAACCGTTGGAAAATTTCTTATTTATATCCCCAAACCATCGATACAAATGCCACCAATATTGGCCAGCGTTTATGCAAAACAAATCAGTTGTGTTTAAGGCTACTCGGATCTCATTAAGAACAAGTAAAAAAAACAAAAAAAAAACACAACAGAATAAAAAAAAAAAGGGGCTGTGGGAAAGGAAGGCAGAGATGGGGCTCACTGTGGCCCGGGCCTGGATATCAAAGACACAGCCTAATCAATCTTTCATGGGAAAGAATGCAAACTGGAGCGAGCCGGTGTGTCTTGGAGAGGGATAGATCCGCTTGCTGGTACCCCTCTGAATCCCAGCATTCCTCGACACCGACGCACACATTAGCATCTGCTTAGTGCTCAGCAGTGAGGGAGGAGGGCAATTAGGGAGAGCGAGAGCGAGAGACGGACGCGGAGAGGACACTGGAGCGGACCGATACGGAGGACGAGGCCCGCGGACGTGAAGTACATCAATTGTGTTCGTAACGCTGGGATTAGAACGACGGTAGCACTTGGTGGGGTGGTCTATTTGGATAATCAATCTCATTGTCATTGTTTAATCAAACATATTACTCACATCAGACCCTAGGAATCTCTTAGAGGCTAAAGATAGGCTCCCCCTGACAATGTGAATCATTGCACCGCACGATTTAAATAATGAACACATTTCCCCTTTGGTCCCTTATATTTTAAACTACTTCCCATGAAAAACTGTTTTTCATTTGTTGTTGTTTGAGTACAACATGGGACTACAAATTCAAGGGCTTGGCATATTCTCATGTAAACGCATAGCTTCCTAGTTTATAACAGGCAGTACTAATCTTCACATTTAACCTTCATATTTATATAGATAGATAAGGTTGGGTCAATGTTTGTTAGTCTCAGGTTCAGGGAAATGGGGCCCTCCTTGGGATGGGATTTCTCCTTTCCAAATCATGTTCCTCCGATAATATATCGATCGTAAAGACTCGCTTCATTTATTGGCCGACATCATGTCGATGCGTTGATGGGGGGAGGCGGGGGTAATTCCACCCAGATGAGGTTAGGGTCGAGGCACTGTTTATCCCTAATATATCCACTATCATTTGTCTGTAATATACAAAGTGCAAAGGGCAGATCGCAGTATGGTGGAGACCACAACGGCGGACATGGAACTGGAGGTGACAAGTGAGGCAGCGGGATTATCGGAGGGTAAGACGAAGAGGAGCATTGACACGAAGATCACCCTGAGGGCCAACGCCCTCCGGGACGGTGCGGCGCCGTCAAGATTGGATTTGTGTACGAGGCTCGACCCTTAACCCCGGGGGTCAGGCGATATTAAAGTTTAAACAGGCAGAGCGCCAACACTCTGTCCCGACACCGTCACAGAGAGGCGCCTCAGCCAGACATTGTGCTCCACACACAGGCCTTGGGGAAAAACAGAAAACAAATATATAAAACCCAAACACTCTGACGCAGCAGCTTCTGATAGGCCGGGCAGACCTCAAAGCAACAGCCACAAGCACATTGGCCGGTCTCTAACCATCACTTGATCTTTCCAATGAAAAGATGGTCAGACAATATGGTAAATTGTCTACATCACCCATGCACACACACACAGGACCAGAGGAGACACACACACACAGGACGATAAACATACACACAGGACAAGAGAGAGACACAGGCACACACACACACACACACACACACACACACACACACACACACACACACACACACACACACACACACACACACACACACACACACACACACGGTACCCCTGTTAACCACTGCTGAATTTTATCGGCTCTGTTCCTGCGGGCCAATTAGCCTCGGCAGACTGCGCTGCCTCCCAGCTCCGATGCCATGTGGTGGAGTCTAAAACGAGGGCTGCTGCTGGTGCTGCCTGACCCGTCAGAAGAACATGAAGACGTTTCTCCTCCACACTGTGCTAATTAAGAGAGGGGGGGGGGGCTAGAGGAGGTGGAGTGAGGTGATAGCTTAGGCCCGACTTATGACAATGAGGTAGAGTACTGCTGCTGTCTGCCATTTTGGATCGCCCCGTTTGAGTGGAAGGGATCTCTCCGTGTTCGTTTGACTCCTGGCTATTGATGTAGTCTCTACATGAGAACTGTGAGACTCAATCCATCAAAATTTGATTACAATAAAGCGGGGCAGGTAGATATTGTAGAAGGTTTAATGTCAATAGTGGTTAGGAAATGGCATGTCTTCCATGTTGACAACGTCGGTAGTTGGGACTTGACCGTGTGATCTTGATCCCGTTACTAACACTTTTATGGTAGACCTGTGAAAGCAGGGCCAATATTGCAGAGCTCTGCCTCGTTCTTCAACCCCCTGGAATAGTTAAAATTTTGTGGGACTGGGCAGACCTTGTGAAACAACGTTTTTCTTACCTTCCTTTTTCAGCCATTTGACGATAGTTCCCTCCTCCATAGTGGGGGAAAGAGCCGGCATTTCGACTTTGAGAGGTGCGACACCTACAGGACAAAAATATAATTACATGTTATGATATTGAGAAACAGTATTAACAAAATTAAAATCGGCTCTAAAAAGAAGAAAAACGATATAATTGCCTACAGCTTCCCAGTCATGTCTTACACAACAAATTGTGAAGAAAGAAGTAAATGTTCTTTGTTACAGCAGTGCAACAAACGTACAACAAAAAAAGTGTTAACGTGTGTGAAAATGCACTTGCTTTCGTCTCATACAAGAGCACCGCTGGGGGCAGTATGACACATTCACTCTTGCCAGCGCGGCAGTGTGGGGCATTAGCAAGCTATCTGAAACACAACATGATGCAGGCTGACACTGCACCAGGCCACTGGCATACATCCCTGACTGCCCAGGGCCACCAACATGACCTACGACCCTGGCTGGGTGTAGCAGTGGTCCACATCCAGAAGAAAAACACAAAATAAGGGCTTTCGTCAAGCAGTTTATGTTCCAATCTACGACTTTGAGTTTGACGAAATGATACGTAGGCGTTTATGATCCGGCTCTACAACAGTAGGACCGAATCAGTGCATACATGCGAGAGATAGAAAGAATTCTGTTGTTGAGGAGTTTACTGCCACAATGTACGCCTACATGACTAGGGGTGGGACAAAATATCGATACGGCGATATAGTTGCACTTCTTTTTGTGCTACGAGAATCGATACACTGGCCCCCAATGTCGATATATTTTTTTATAAGATGATTTCCCTGCTCCTCGACGTGGCCCCCATGAATGAAGGAAACTTGAACAGAAGTTAACTAGCCAAAGACGAGTAACTTTTCACAGTCTTTTTGTATTCATCAATAGACATATATATATCGCAACAAGAATCGCTGTATGGCGAAATTGTCTGTATCGCGGGCTAGGCCTGCATGATAAATTATTATAAAATCGCGATCACGATTCAACCCTGTATGTATTTAAGTTTCAGTTAACTTCGTGTTAGGATTAGCAAGCAGAGGAGGCCAACAGGGTGCATGCAGACATGTCCATGATCAAGCATAGAATAGCCCTACTACTGTCTATGTTCAGATTGTATAGCCTGGGAGTAGAAGGGGGCCATGCAAGTTGCTAAAGAACTGAAGATGAAACAATAGAAACAATAGCTTGTATTGCAGTCCCCAGTGTTCAAATTAAAACTGAATCAGGAATATAACAGTAGACTACATCCATGTTTTTCTTTTAGTTGCAATCAGTAAAAATAAGTATTTGCTTTGCAATCAAAAATGAATACGTATTCATTGAATTGCAATATATATATATATTTGATATTTTCCAACAAGTTACAGGGGAATTTAAAAAGCGGATGCAAGTCATACGTTTTGATTTATTAGGCCTATGTTGTGTGCTGCTGCCATCTGCTGGACATCCAATGGAATTGTAAATATCTTTGCTTTAGTACTGCGGTACATTGGTAGAAGTACGTATATTGGAAGTAGTGAGTGACTAACGGGACACAGAGGATAATGCCCAAAGCAATCTTTCTGCCACGAACATCAACAAGCAGCGACCCTGTGGTTACAGCTGGTAGCTAATGTATTTAGAGTGCTCTTTGTGGCAGTATCCATGTGTCCAGTACAGATCTTTAAAATTGTGTTAGAATATGATTAGATCAATTCAGGGGGATTAAATAGAGACACACGTGCATCCCCAAAGATGGATACCCATTTAGTGATGTCCATTTGATCATTCCATGTATCTAAGCATTCTTAGCTTTTTATTTTCTTTTGAATAAACGGGACCTGAAAATATGTTCAAATAAATGCATATGTGGCTGTGCATTGAAATAACCCTTCAATACCAACGATGGACCTTGAGTGAGAGTCAAACGATGCTGGGATCTCCTTAGCTGTACACTATGTTTACTCTACGACAACTCAACTATCAAACTGCAGGAATGACCCGGAAAAATTATCCTGACCACTAAGGATCAACAACGGTCACCAACGACCTGTCAGTTCATCTGACACCTGCCAATCAACCGAGCATCACCAGAGGATAACTCAGCTGTCAAAGAACAAGCATCATTATTACTATTAAAAAAATTAAACACAACAATAGCAATACACAAAACAACATGCAACCCTTCCCGACCACCCTGATTCAACGCTATAATTAACATGACACCATAAATAAAGAGAAGATCTCAAGGTTGTGATCTGGGTCGAGGTGAGCAGCGCCCCGCGTCGCCCCGGTAGCGGCGCTGAGCGGCGATATAAAACCACCCGCCCACCGGACCCTGGAGTCCCTGATCGCTCACCAAGGAGGGCCGGACACCGGTGGAAGGTCCTGGCATGGGGCAGCCACGGGGTTGTCGTCCGTTGACATTGTTTAATTAGGTTAAATCGTAATCCAAATAGTATTCCTTGACGACCCAGCTGCAAGGAGGCCGCCATGTTGTTGACCGAGGGTACGTGAAGGCGACATGCGCATGCGCGGTGAGGCTCTGTTTCTTCTTCTCTTAAGGGTTTAGCGGTTGGAGAAAAAAACTTGTGGGAGCTTTAGCGCCACCGTCTGAACAGAGTTATTAAATGGGGATCCGACACTCAGAGAAAAAGAGGCCCAATACAAAACAAATACAAACTGACTAACTATAACTTTTACATGCTATGTTTAAACTTAGTTGTCTTTAGAAAGTAGTACATCTAAATTACAGCGCTTACAAAATATGTATTTTAAACACATTTTCACTCCTTCACTTCCCAGTGCTTCTGTTCATGAAGTTGTCTGTTCACGACCGTGCCTTAGCTCATAGGTCACGACGAGTTTATTCACGCTGTATAATTAATACATTCAATGATAACATATATTATGCTACCGAGCCCCAACGTGTCTGTGGTATGTGTGATGTTTAAAAATAGATAAACGATTGTCTTGCATAATGGTTATTACAAAATCAAAAGCTGATTGCCCCCCTCTGTAGTCAGCAAGCCGTGAGGGAACGGGATGAACCACTAATAATTGCTACTGGTTGGGTAAGAGGCTGATACTAATAGTTATTCATCGTAATATGAATAAAATGCAGTAGCAAATGGATGAAGCAAAAAACATTTTGCAAGTACAGGAGCCCGTGTCCTTCGTCCCAAAACTTGTGTTATATATTTCCTCTGCTCATTAAGTGTCAATGAATATTTGGACATTCATTTACACTTTATTTAACTTTGGCAATGATCCAAAACCCGAGAGAGAGAAAGAGAGAGAGAGAGAGAGAGAGAGAGAGAGAGAGAGAGAGAGAGAGAGAGAGAGAGAGAGAGAGAGAGAGAGAGAGAGAGAGAGAGAGAGAGAGAGACTGGTCAGGCTGAATACATGAGTGCTGGTATATCAGCCTGACCAGTGAATCAATTTGACTAGGTGCAGAACACGATGAGAATTCCTGATAAGCTGTGATTGCATTATGTCTGTTTGAATAATGTCCTTGTTCTAACCCATGGTTCTAAACACTTCAAACATTTATCTGTAACGTTCCAAGACTTAAATAAAAATTCCCACATTTCAGATATGCAAGCAATTCCGTAGCTGTATTGGTCCACAGGTGGCCGGGAAACAATCAATATAGCTGTTTGCTTAAAACAAAGCAACTTATTGTACGTTTGTAAAATTCTCTGGTAAACTGTCACATGCACCTCCGCACACAAACAAATCAGAACTTTAATGAAAAATACCTGTCTGATTTGACGTGCTCTTTGTTGCAATGTCAGACCCTGTGTTGCCAGATTGTCAAACTGCCAGGCATTAGTTCCCCACATCTTATGCTCACAACCGGTTGGTTTGCATGTTTGCCTATTTTACCGTTAACGCGGGTGCAGAAAGAACTTGTTCTGCTGGTTAACTGGAAACCTGACATGATCAAGTATGCGTTTCATTGTTCTCTGTTGGATTTTTTTTACCCCTCAGCTCTGAGCATGGGTGCACACATATAGACACACATAAACACACACACACACACACACACACACACACACACACACACACACATGTGTGTGGTGTGTTTACATGTGCAGGTGCTCTGCAGCGTATAAGAATGCAGTGATATATAAGGACTTGTTGTTGATTAGTTAGTTAACCACCTCATGACGAGCTCATTATCTAATTAAGACTAATGAGTCATGCGCAATGTGACTCACACACATACACATAGGCATGCAAAATAACACACACGCACACACAAACACACACTGTATTTCACTCTCAGGTATACACAAATGCTAAAGCACAAACATACACACACACACACACACACACACATACACAAACACACACACACACACACACACACATAGTACACACTCTCTACCCCTCTCTCTCACACATACACACACACACATACACACACACACACACACACACACACACACACACACACACACACACACACACACACACACACACACACACACACACACACACACACACACACACACACAAACACTATCTATCCCATTCTCAAACACACACACACACAAACATACACACTCACAAATACATACACATAAACACAGGCACACACACACACTCACACACATTAGGGGCATTAGTCTGTCACTCTCATTTTTCATCAAAGCAAGTCATCCATTAGGCAAATCGGGCACAATTTGATACTAGTATCTGAACTCATCACTTGTTGCTTATCGTCCCTACAGTTATACATCTACTATGAGTCAAAAATGTCCATACCTTTATTCGAGGAACTTCCTGCAGCATTGTGTCGAACGTAAACCAATCCAAGATTTGGGATGGTTAGGCTCTTCCTAGTTGTGTTAATGAATGACAGCTATCGTGAGTGTCTCATCTAATCGGTATGCTATTAGGCGTATCGCTTTTCCCTGTAAAGCTACATCTGTTGAGACATCAAATGTCCCATTTCAACACCTCGCTTGTATTTGCACGTTGCGGTCAAACACTTAATCTTCATAAGCCTGCCAACTAAGTGGCAACGTTGACTCATCATAGCCCATGTACAGTATAACAACGTTATCATAATCTGCCAATCATGTGAAATATTGCCATGATTTGAATGGCTCTCTTGTATTCGCATCCAGATTGTGAGTTTTTGTGAATCGCTTTGTATTTTTCAGGGATAGAGCATTGTAGTAATAGACATCATTTAACCTTCAGTTTTTTAAACTTATTCCTTATTGACTAACAAACTGACTGAAGGATACATTTTTAAGACATTCTATCACACCTTAAAAAAAGTGACAACTGTCAAGTGAGATGTTGGGTGAAAAGATTTCACACATTCAAACTTCAAGCCAGACTAATCATGTTTTGTTTGCCAGAAGATGCCCGGGCTGATTCTCTGGCACACACCAATGACCATTTATGGCTTGGAATCCCGCTCTCTAATTAACTCCTTGACAAGAACTAGCCCATCATTCATTCCTCCACAGAGCTTCAGTAACAATAGAAACCCTCGTTGATCAATTTTCTAAATGATTATATTTTTAATTTGTCTATCAAGTTATTAATGACAAGTTATGTTTTTCTCCGTAACAATTGTATCTCAAACTGATTTGAGATAAAATATAATCTGCAGCACACAATCTCATCGGTATCCACAGAGCACATCAGGAACAAGTTATTAGAATAAAAAAACGCCTTTATTTCATACAACACACACTGAAAAACAAATACTGTGCAACCCAGTAGCAACAGTAGAAAGCATTTCAACAAATCTTTTGATTGACAAACAACACACTTCGGAAAAACATTGACTATCCGACCACGCAGCGGTCAGGCTCAGACGTCACGTGGAAAATGTCCCAGATCAAGTGACAGTGGAAAATCTCTAACCCTTTATTGCTTCATCACACGGGAATCTGCTGTCTTCGGGGCGGCACTTCTGAGCACATGTAAAGACAGAAAACCGAGCAGGGGAGACATTTGTTCCCGAATGATAGGGCAGCTGTCACATTTCCACACAAAAGTAGATACAAACACACACGGGTCAGTAGGTCTGTGTACCACCTCAGCCGGCGTGATCACCATACAGATACAGGTTCAATTCCCACCTGCTTTCCTATGCTACATGTGGACAGGATCGTGGTTTGGTCGGGGTGAATCCCAGTTAAAGGTACTCCGGTACTGACGGTCTACCTTGTGGCCTTTGTGCACCATGGCCCCGCCCAGTAGACAAGACATGACCTGATTCGTAACATGAATCTGAGATCTATCACAAATTCACTCTAAGGCGCTTTGGATAAAAGGGTCTCCTAAATTATTAAATATTCACATCTAACATTGAGTCTGTCACACATATTAATAAATACACATTAAGATTCCTGCTTGTGAAGTTTTTGGTTTTTAGTGGATTGAGAAGGAGAAACCATTGAACAAATGTTTTGCCTGGTTGGAGGTTTCTTGAAAGTTGTATTGATTGTACAAAGAAGCTGTGGTACTATGACAAAGAATAAAGCAATGCTTAGAAGTGGAGTGAGGAAATGATGTCCATGCCAAATGTACGCAAGCTATGTTAAGGCCATAGATTGACACTATCTCAGTAAAGCCTTGGTAAAAAAAAGGAAATCAAGCAGGCCAATACATGCAAAGTTTAAGAAAATAGATGAAATAAGTGTCAGTAAATTCACGTCTCCTGTTCTCTCCAGCCTCGTGCGTTCCTTCCGAACTTGTACACAAGCCTGCGTCCGTCCACCCGCTCCAGGATCTCCCGTTTGTAGTAATATCTGCAACACAGGGTCCATCTTTACACGTTGGATATTCTCTTTATAATATTCACCTCATGCATCGCAGTTTACACTCCGTAATATCAACGTGGATAATCCAAGGTATTTGGCTTGTTCAAATTATTTCACACTGCATCCTTCACCTTTTATATTAATGGAATTGAATACGTACCAGCACTATACATTTAAAAGCCTTGATAATAGCATATGCACCTTATTATCTTTTATATCGTATAATAACTATGACCTATGGATTTCGTTTCATTGGGTTGTATTTACATCTCCAATACTATCAATCAGATTGGGAGAAAGTTTATAACTTAGTAACACAGGAAACTATCTACAATAAGAAAAACCTCATAATAACATCGATCGACTGACTGTTCCTACGTATATGTCATAGTTTCAAAGTCACCCTCGTTGCTATAGTTATATTTCATAGTTTCTAAGTTACCATCGTTGCTATAGCTATAATTTATCGTTGCTAAGTAACCACTGTTGCAATAGTTATACTTTATCGCTGCTAAGTTACCAGCTTTATCTCATGGTTGCTAAGTTACCAGCGTTAACTCATGGTTGCTATGTTACCAGCGTTATCTCATGGTTGCTATGTTACCAGCGTTGACTCATGGTTGCTATGTTACCAGCGTCATCTCACGGTTGCTATGTTACCAGCGTCATCTTATGGTTGCTATGTTACCAGCGTTATCTCACGGTTGCTATGCTACCAGTGCTGCAGCGGTCATACCTCATCGCTCGACTTAGCTTCTCATAAGTCATGCTGCTGTTGTTCTTACGCCTTCCCCACAGCTGGGCCACAGCCTCCGACTTGAGGAAGCGAAACACGCCCTCCGTCCGATCCTCCCACTTGATAAGGCCCGGGTTCCGCTCCGGGTACAGCAGGATGTCCCTGATGAACTCCCACAGGTGGCTGCCCCGCGGATCTGGCAAAGGGAAAGGGTTGTGGGTGCAATTCTAACAAACTTGTTTTTATAGACTTACCACATGTATGTTGTGCATATTGTGTGTTGTACGTCCTCGCAAAAAACCTTGCAAAAATAATACTCAGCGTTGTTTAGCATCTTATCTTGTTGTATATAGGGAATTGGTTAACCTAGCGAATGTAAGTGCTTGGCACTTGGTTCTATGAACATCCTTACTGTACTGACTGTACCAATATTGTTTCTCTTTCTTCTGACAAATGTACTTAATGTAAGCCGCTTTGGATAAAAGCGTCTGCTAAATACCCTAAATGTAAATGTTATACATATGTCAACTAGCTAGAGAGTAAACATCTAGGTGGACACGCCCACGTGTGATGTCACCTTGGGTCGATTTTGAAAATGGATTGTGATGGCTAGGGGCACTTTCATTACCACAGAATACGGGTCATTTTACTTACTGTGTTTTTTTACTTGATCCGTGCGGATATGTGATTTTTTCGTGTCTGGGAATGAGAAAGAAACAGAATAAATTGAATATATTTTTTGGTTTGATTAAATTATAATCAGATATTTGCACTTTCCATTTTCTGTGGGGGAAAGAATCAGTCTGATTTGAGTCAAGTTCCTCGAAGGCACGAATGGCATTCATATCATACATTCAATGTACATTGTCCACTGGCTTATTTCATAGTGAAAGTCACATTAGTGATAACAATTGTGAGCCGGCTGAATCAGTATAAACATGCTATGACCTTGAAGTCACAACTCCAAACTCACCTGTTCAAACTCACACACAACGTCTAACTGATCACTGTCTTGATTGTTTGTTTGTTTTGTTTTGTTTTTTGTTGTTTTTCCACAATGTCTTGTTTTTAACGATTTTTGATGATTTTATGCTCTGTACGGTGACCTTGGGTGCCATGAAAGGTGCCTCTAAATTGAATGTATTATTATTATTATTATTATTATTATTATTATGACATCATTGTCTAATCAAGAATAGCATTGTTGAAAAACTGTTGTGGGAAGCAAAAGGGAGGATGCTATGTTGACAACAATGTTATCTTCAACGTGACCTTCAATTGATAGTGGTATTTCCTAACCTGTGCGAGAGGACGAGGGAGAGCCAAGGGGTGGCAAGGAAGTAAACGAGGGATCACAGACATCTAAATGAGAGAGAGAGATAATAGGTCTATTGGTTACACATGCATCATTTAAGAACATGGTGAACAGTGATGAACAATGTTGTAGCTCCACTTGCCTGCAGAAGGGTAGACTGTGTCTGGGTATGGACACGAGAAGTCAACTGGAGAAACACAAGAGTGCACGAAAGAGTCATGAAATCAATCAATGTCTTCCATCAATTTACTGATGCGTTTTCCTGTTTGTGCTTTGATGAAAAGTAATTTGAATTGTCAAACAGAGGGTTCCAAAATAAAATGTTGAAGGTAATTGGTAAGTTTACATTTTTCTTTCTACGCTCTACGCCTTCCCGCTGGGTATATGCTGTACTTAACAGCAATGGTATCTAATCGGTTTAATTCCGATAATTTTTTTCATCTTTAAACACAGTTTTGTTTGATTCAATTTGGATATAGAATGTCGGCAACAGGTTATAATGAAAACCAGTCACAATTCATTTATAATGCTTTAGTTTAATGATGCACCCATCCACCCAAAAATTATATATGAGCCTTAAGTTCATGATGAACTAATCACTAACAAAAAATAGATATACATTTGCAGATGATTCTTAGTGCAAAATGAAAGGACTAGTATTACACCACCAGGTCTGAGGTTGACCCTTAGAGCCCTTAGAAGCCATGTACAAATCGTCCCTAGTGACATCATGGAAGTATGAGTGGATCATTGGAAGCATCCCCCCAAATGCATGACGGACAGATCAGTCTACCAGCTGGGACAGCCCACCAGATAGGCTGAGCACTAATTATGTGCAAATGTACATTCGCGTTTTGTAAATGATTAGATCAAAATTTACAAAAGGGCATTTACATATAACTTATGACTGATTTTTTTTATAAAATGTTAAAAGAATATCCCCAAAAATCATTATTCAACACTGTTGAATGTGTGAATAATGCTGTAATAATGGAGATGAGATAAACAACGGTAAACAAATGCAATAGTCATTATTCCGCCGTGACTTACACTCTGTTGGCTTAACGTCATGATGTACTGACTCTGATTGGCACGGTTCTGTGAAGAAATCAGAGGAAAGCAAATATTCATCAAGGATTATGTAGCAACTACAACAGGTTGCTATCTAAAGGAACCTAGAGGAAGGGAAATCAAAAGAATCCATCACAAAACAACACAGGCTGATCTAAAGTGTGATGAAGAAAACTGTTTTGTCAACTGTTAAAATAGTCTTCCAGAAACAGTGGGTGTATTTGCAATCCAGACGGCCTTTAGAGGCCAGTTTAACAATGAGAAATAGCCATCAGAATTATTCAATAATATAATATTAGCACATATTATGTATAATATACCCAATTTCAAATGTTAGCTGAAAACAGTTCCCACGAACGCTAGTTAGAACCCTACTTAATATTATTTCTGTTCAAACATTCGCAGACAAATAACGCTTGTGTGTTTAATTTCTTCTTATTGTTGTAATAATACAAGTTCAACAAGCGTACTTTTTATGAATTCAATCTCCCACCATCTGACTGCATGCAACTAAATCACAATTAACCCGTTTGACTGTAAAGTAAAGCAGGATAAAGTGAGGCAGGGGGGGACACAGAAAGTTGTGAGTGTCTGACTAAAGCACTAATGGGCAGCATCTATAGCCTGATAATCATCAAGACCTTCTAGGTTTATTTGCATGCTCCCGTGTATACAATCAGACGGCCTAACGACTCATAGAGCTACAAGTGAACCAGCTACATCTAATCACTTAGCGCCATGCAATGTGCGCATTCATTCACCGGGACATTGGTATTTAGGGCACATGCTGATTGAGCTGCACAGATTTTTGTGTGTGTGTTTGTGTGTGGCTCTATGTGTGCAATGCTTGAGAATGTGTGTGTTTGTGTGTGTGTGCGCGCCTGTGTGTGTGTGTGTGTGTGTGTGTGTGTGTGTGTGCGTGTGTGTGTGTGTGTCTGTGTGTGTGTGTGTGTGTGTGTGTGTGTGTGTGTGTGTGTGTGTGTGTGTGTGTGTGTGTGTGCATGAGTGCGTGTGTGCCTCTATGTGTGTGTGTGTGTGTGTGTGTGTGTGTGTGTGAGAGTGTGTGTGTGTGTGTGTGTGACTATGTGTATGTGTGGGAGAATATGTGTGAAAGAATAGCCAGAAAAATGGTTTATTCTAAACACTGGCTGGGTGATGATCAAACCAGCGTTTAGACCCACGACGGAGCCAAGGAGGGCGGGTGTCGGGGAATGAAAGTGGCCAGCAGCCTCCAACAACCCACCAGTCAGCCTGAGCTCAGCGAGGCTGTGGTACAGCACGGTGCCCACATTGCCCGCCGCGTGCAGGAAGTCCTGGTAGCTCATGCTGCACAGCTGGCCCCCGTCCACATCGAAGTTGTGCAGGGGCATGCTGGAGGCGTCGATCTGGTACACGTCCATCATCTGCTGCAGCCACTCCCACACCTGGTATTTGCTCCAGAACTGGGGCTGGCACTCGCCCGTCCACAGTCGGCCCGAGTAGCCGCCTGGCACAACCACGGACCCTGCGAGGGGGCGGAGGGGTATGAGTAACGTTATGGTGTTACTGTGTGACGCTATGAACTACTAGCTGATATGATGGAATGCATAAGTGCCCCGGTATTTATCTTGTGTATTTTGTGTTAATACTGTTAGTGCAGTTGTTCCAAATTAGTTTTCATTTAATGACATTTTACATGGTATTATAATGTGCCTATAAACAGGTATTGATCATTAAGGTTATGTGGTAGTTCCGATTTTTTGCATTCATTTTACGAGGTAATATAACAAACTGCCAACTCGTCCAAAGTTGAGCACAGCCTGACAACCTGTGTAGCTCGCGTGACCCTTGCCATGCCTTGACATGAACACACTTTGGATAAAAGCCTCTGCTAAATGATTAGATATAGTATATTGTAACTTTCTAGCGAATGGACTGGCTTGTGCATCAATCTCTCTGGATTGAAAACTATTAAAAAGCTCAACCACTCTAGTAAAGCAGGCAATGTCTGTCTGCCTTTATTGGCTTGTTGGTGTGTAAGTGTTTGTGTGTGCTTGTGTGCATGAACGCATGTTTGTGTGCATGCGTGTGCACACTAGTTTTTGTGTGTGCATGTGTGTGTGTGTGTGTGTGTGTGTGTGTGCGCGGTTGCGTGTATGCATGCGTGCATGTGTCTGTGTGTGTGTTTGTGTGTGTGTTTGTGTGCATGTGTCTGTTTGTGTGTGTATTTATGTATGTATGTGTGTCTGTATGTATGTATGTATGTATGTATGCATGTATGTATGTATGCATGTATGTATGTATGTATGTATGTGTGTGTGTATGTGTGTGTGTGTGTGTGTGTGTGTGTGTGCGTGTGTATGTGTTTGTGCGTGCATGTGTTTGTGTGTGCGCGTGTGTGTGTGTGTGTGTGTGTGTGTGTGTGTGTGTGTGTGTGTGTGTGTGTGTGTGTGTGTGTGTGTGTGTGTGTGTGTGCGTGCGTGCGTGTGTGCGTGTGTGTGTGTGCGTGTGTGTGTGTGTGTGTGTGTGTGTGTGTGTGTGTGTGTGTGTGTGTGTGTGTGTGTGTGTGTGTGTGTGTGTCCACACCCTCACCATCAGAGTAGCTGTTCAGACTCCATGTGGTGAACAGTTGACTGTCGAGGGTTGAGGTTGTAGCGCTGGTCATATTTGGGCCGATGCGATTTCAGTTACCATGACCCACTTCTCGAGAAGGAAGTGCATGAGAAAAAAATATTAGCCCGCCGAATCAGGAATATCAATGTCATCGTTTTTTAGTTTTGGTCACGTGACCCAACCAAACGCATTGGACTGGAAACACTTGTTTTCTTATCAATGTGCTGCTAGGTTTTAGTTTCTTGTTAAGGGATTGTAGATAATTACAAACATGACTTGTTCAATTACATTACACTACTTACATTACCTATCCGAAGACAATATGCATTTAATATTGTGCTAATATCATTATCATTTCTACATAGACTAAATCATTTTGCATTGCAGTAAGTACAAACAAGGTATACACTTTTACATAACATTTGCATCCCAAATTAATGTGAATGCAGGCCTCTGAGCAAGTTATTTGTCCAGTGTCTGGATTGCAGTTATTTCAGTCACTGAGTTGCCATTTATTAAAGTCATTAACCACCTGACGTCATAAATATTTTATCAATGTGGCACACGACAGTGGTCTTTTGGGTGTAGCTTTTAGCATATCGAACACAGAACAAGCCTGAGCCTATTCATTGAGGTGGATGTTGTAAAAACAAGAGTTAACCCTAACTGTCATATCAATATAAACCTGTAAATAGTTAACTTATCATGCAACATCAGTTTCGGTTCACAATAAAGCCATTGTTAGCACAGTGACCCACATTTTACATGAACAATATTATTGCCTCAACTGCTAAACACAAAGACTCCATGATTAAAATTCCCTGGAACAACATTACCTCAGAATAAAGGGCACGATTCTTGATCAGGCAGTTGAACGGTTTCCAGCACCACCGTCTTGGTGTGTTAACTCTTAAAGGCTCCGGTCTTCTGTCAAAAGCGCCGTTTAGAGCAGAGAGGACATTTTTTTCCATTATATTACTGCTTTCAATGCCAAACCTCATTTTCTATTTCAAGGAGGGTTCTACTCATTAAAATACATATTAATGATCAGGTTGTTGTTGTTGTTGCTGCAATGACCGTGTGGTTTGTCTCTAGCATCGATGGTTAGAACTTAATCAAAAAAAATCAACAAATGTTAAATCTGCTCCTCTTTTGTCTCATTACAAAAAACCAAACCTGCTTTTTAACAAGGCTAAGAAACAGCCTGCATGATAGCAACAGCTGTACGCTCCTGAGGAATGCCCGACATCCACTTCAAAGTGTTGAAAGAGCAGAGAGAGAAAGCATGCTGGGTGAACCAGTGTGGAGTCATAGCCTACCGATGGCGTGGAGCTGGCTCCCCAATGACCTACAGCACAGGGGTGAGGCGATCCACGCTGTCTCCCTGCATCTCACAAGGTCCCACTCTCACAAGCATGAAGACACAGACACGTTTGTTTCCTCTGACATCTCCAACGCACACTGAGCTGGTGAACAGGTGTTAGCTGCTGCTGGCACACACACCCACCCACAAACATACTCACACACACACACACACACACACACACACACACACACACACACACACACACACACACACACACACACACACACACACACACACACACACACACACACACGTAGGTGTTGCCCCACAATGGATGTTTTATCCTTCCAACTTCCTTATTCCCGGCCCATTTGCTTATGTGACCAGTCTGACTTCATAGGATTTGCATAGTAGTAGAGTCCAATCTAAACACATGCATAACTTCCCACTCCCCCCCCAACCCCCGCACACTTCTCTCGCGCAAAGCCCTTCTCCCAAACACACGCACCACACACACAGATGAACATTGTGCAAGACTTTACATACATATAGTTTGGCGTAAAATAAAATCGCACATCCTCAACTGTATTTAAAAAATAGAAAGTAGTTGAGCTAATGAAAACAACGTCGTCACAATGCCTCTCAGACATATAATATATAAATATATATCACTTATAAAATGTCACACTTGAATAGTGATGATGATGAATGATTTACTTGTTGCCGTCGGTTTTATTTGTTTAATATGATGTTTAAATCTGTCAGCAGCTGTCGGGATCTATCAGCACCTCCCCCCACAACCTTTACTTCTGATTACTCTTCGGCAATTTGATGTTGTGACTACATGACACAGAAACAGTTGATACACTAACTTTACAATGAAAAAATACAAACGGACGATAAAAGGTTTTTCACCAAAAGTCATGCAACATATTTGCAAACTTAATAATAATGATAAAAAAAGAAAGAAAATGTAGGTTGTTTTATTTTGGTTTCACCAGGCTGTAAGGGGGCAATGAGGGTGAGGGTTTATACAACTAAAGAGTACATTTTCAAGTAACTGTCAACTTATTGTTGAGTAAAAAGAAGTGTGGATGTCTGTATTATCAGTAGTGGCATGTGCCGCTACATGGGAATGTTGTATGTTGCACGGACAAAACGTCCAAACAGTGGTGTTGATGGTGGTGGAGGTGGTGGTAGTGGTGGTGGTGGGCATGGTGGTGGTGGTGGTAGTAGTGTTGTTGTTGGTGGCAGCCAGACTGTATCTGGAGAGAGAGCAAGAGAGACCAGAGTGGCAGAACTTATCTGGGCTCCAGGCCAAGTGGGCCCAGGTGAATTTATTACTTCCTTGAACATCACATTCCTTATTATTAAACACCGGCTGATGGTTTACCGGTTGACGTTTTTCATTGTTTCGCGAGTTCCAGGTTGGAGTTCATTACAGTTCCTACATGGACCCGATAACCTTAGCACACTTCATTTGTAAATATATATTTTTGAACAACGTTGATTAGTCATAAACATAACTAAACACTCCAACCGGTTTTGAATACCTATTTGATTACAGAGAGTATCAAATGTGGGAGGATCAAAGAGTCACCGCTGCTCTGTTAGTGCGGTATTTATTTGACTGTAAATCATTGATGGGTGGGTGCCCCGTCCTTTGCAAAGAACCTGGACATTAAAGGCAGAATGACCCTCAGAGAACCAAACCATTTTCATAATTTTATCGTTACCTTGTATTATTATGACTTTCCATTACGATGACTTTGTATTATTATTCTAATTATTATTATTATTATTCAAACTAGTATTAGGGGGACATCCGGGTATCAGGGGCGGCATGTGGCTCAGGAAGTAGAGTGGGTTTGCTGGTAACCAGAAGGTTTCTAGTTCAATCCCCGGCTCCTCCCAGCTGAGCGTCGAGGTGTATCTGAGTAAGACGCCTGACTGCTCCGACAAGCTGGCTGTCGCCGTGCGTGGCTGACTCCGCCGTCGGTGTCGGAATGTTTGCATGAACGGGTGAATGTTAGGCGATGTTGTAAAATGCAATCCATTTATCAGCAGCATCATTTCTTTATGCCGATACATGGATGTACAGAGAAACTGGATACTGTGAGGGTAACTGTGGAACATACTGTTGTTTCTGCAGAGACTTGTATCAACAAAGCCGAGCGACGGTTGAAAGATTCTATTTCTGCCTGCTGCCAATTAGGCAGAGCACGAGCACTTGAATGCAGAAAGCTCCACTGATTCTGGGGCTGTGGCAGTAGTCATGTTGATGACTGAAGTGACTCGGAGTGGCTGAACCATTCAATGGGCTTAAGCAAGTGTGTGAGAGAGTGCAGAAATACAAACATTGAGTTTTCCTGCCAGCCTACCTGCCTCTCCGCGATGCGTCGCGACATACCTGCCTATCCACCTACTACCTACCTACCTACCTACCTATGCACATACCTCCCCGCAGACCTCCCCCTCGCCTCTGGAACTCTCGCCCACTATCCATCCTTACTTAACCCTAACCCTAACCTTCCCTCCTACCCACCTCACTTCCTAACCTACCTTCCTAGCCACCTACCCTCCTACCCGCCCTAACTACCTAAGCTACTATCCTACCCACCTAAACACCTCACTACCTAACCTACCTTCCTAGCCACCTACCCTCCTAACCACTCTAACTACCATACCTTCCCTCCTAGCCTCCTAGCCTCCTAGCCACCTGTCCACTTCCCGAGCCACATACCCTCCTATTCTCCTAACTACCCTACCTACTTTCCTAGCCACCTACCCTCCTACCCACCTTCCTACCCGACCCACCTTCCTAGCCTTCGAGTCACCTAGCCAGCGCTGAACCTCCCTTGATAAATATTTCATGTGCGGTTGCTCTTTCCTGTGGCTGCGTGATGCAGTGTTTCCTCTGTCTGCTATAAAGGGTAAAGTCCCTCCAGGGTGTAATTTTGGGTCTAAGATGCACGCAGCGCCTCCCCGGTGTGAACACTCACTACAGTAAGATTAATACCCGCCTGCACCCTGACGCATTGGTCACCCACTCTTCATTACCGCAACGTGCCCCCCCCCCCCCCCCATCCCCTATCTCCTCCCCCTGTCTCCTTCCCTCCTCTCTGCTGCAGCCTCTTTCTCTATCTCACTTCGGCGCTACTTGTATAAAGGGCTGATTAGTGTTCTACGTCGACGCAACGCGAGGACCTCGCAGACGCTCCGACGCTCGTCAACCTGTTTTGGTTCTGCGTTGGGTTTTAGTTAGCAGACCAATCACAGCCTTTGCTGCTGAACAAGTTTTGGGAAAATCGATTTTTTCTGTTGCAATGTATATTTTGGATTGTGTTTGTCGGTGCAATTTTGGAAGGAGTTTGGCTTGTCCAGAAATGCAGTAAATAAAAAAAAATTCTGGGCCTCACTAATCTCTAAACCCTGCCTCCGGCCCTGAGTATGTCTACATGCAACATCCCATAATAGCAAGCAGTCATCTCGCCTGGTGATCCACGTGAACAATCGCCATTCTGTATCTGTTGACTCCGGTGGCATGATGAAATAGGCCGACGTGGTGGTTGTGGTTTTAGGATACAATCCCTTTTTTTGCAGGGAGAACTGACCGGCCTGTCAGTCAAGCGAGTGCAGGCGGGAGGGAGAGCGAGGACAGGAACTTATTAGTTAGCGTGTGCCTATAATCCCCCACTGCCTCCCCTCTTTCATTAGCCGCTTATCACGGCTGTTAGTGTCGTCCGTAACACTTCACATTCTGATTACCATATGATCCACTGGAGGAAAAACTGGGAAGAATCATTTTATTAGCGTGAATTACCGCCGCAAATGAAAATTTCTCAGCCTAAATTGTCATTTTATGTTTCTCCCTTTAACAGAACAATGTCTGTGTAATTACAGTAATGAGCAGTGCAATGATGGGATGAATTATTCACATTCCTGCTCTTACGTTTTCTTTTGGACTTTGTCTGCCTGGCGTGGTTTTGTGTGATTCCATAGGTGTGTTCGGATGGGGGGGGGGGGGGGGGGAGGGGGAGACATGTCTGTATGTTATAGGTATTCAGGTGCGAGAGAACTAGGATATTAAATGAAGGATGATGTAAAAGTGTCTTCAGGTTCAATAAAGACAGTGTGAGTTAGGGTGTGGGTCCCTGCTCGGCCTCTAGGTGTCACTGTTGCGTCACAAACCTCCCCGGCTCTGGGGGCAAAGATGCATCGAAATGCAGAAAACGCAGTGAGACGTGATGAAGAGCAAACACACACGGTTCGAGGCAAAAAAAAACAGTCCATATTCCACCGAGCAAATGTCCACATTGATGGTCTTAAACCATTTGATGAAAACCATTGAGAAGATGATGAGGACAGGCAGATAAGAATGTAGGAGAGAAAGATGGGGATAAATAGAGATGGAGAGAGTGAAAGACAGATAAAGAGATAGATGGTTTGAGAGTGAGAGAGAGAGGGTTTGGGAGTGAGAGACACAGAGAGAGAGAGGGTTGCATAGAATGGATTTGAGGGTGAGACACAGAGGGAGAGGGAGGTTTGGAGAGACAGACAGAGAAAAAGAGAGAGAGAGAGAGAGAGAGAGAGAGAGAGAGAGAGAGAGAGAGAGAGAGAGAGAGAGAGAGAGAGAGAGAGAGAGAGAGAGAGAGAGAGAGAGAGAGAGAGGAGATAGAGAGAGGGAGAGAGGAAGAAAGGAGATAGAGAGAGGGAGTGAAGGAATGAGAGGAAGAAAGAGAGTGCAAAGGTCCGTGAAAGAATGGGAAAGAATGAAGTAAAGAGATATATAGGGACAGAGATTGAAAGGCAGCCATCAGCAGAACCATCTGAGTCGGTGGGCCGGGGGTCTGTTGGTGTCTGGCAGAAGACACACGGGATCATTTGGCAGCCGCGGCTCATGGCCGCCCCTTGTGTGTCAATTACCACACAGACCCAAGACGAGCCAGCACCGTGGCCCGGCCCCCTGCCCCGGCCCCCTGCCCCCTGCCCTCTGAGCTTCCGTACTCCTGCAACACTTAGGGTCTCTGTCTCGCCCTGTCTCACTCAAGATAACGAAGCAAAAACACAGGAGATACCGCAGCGGAGACACACACACACACACACACACACACACACACACACACACACACACACACACACACACACACACACGCACACACACACACACACACACACACACACACACACACACACACACACACACACACACACACACATATTCAGATACACACATGCATGCAAACACACACACACAAATTCAAATACACACATGCACGGACACATACACACATACACATTCAGACATACATGCACGGACACACACACACACACACACACACACACACACGCACACACACACACACACACACACACACACACACACACACACACACACACATACACACACACACACACACACACACAAACACCCTTGCACACATGCACGGACACACACGCACACATGCACGAACATTCAGACAGACATGAATGGACTCACATGCACGTACACACATGCATTCGTACCAACAGTCACCATTTCCATGCAAGCTTTGACGTTGAGAGGAAGATGAAGACTCAGGAGGAAATGAAGAACGTGAGGTCTCTGAGGTGACCATCACCCTCCCAGTGCTACACGGTGCTACGATATCCACCATTATAATGGGTCCATGTTTGTACTGTAAATAAGTAGAAAAGGAACTACATGGTACATTACAATCATTACATTCATTTAAAATAAAAAAAGAATACTGTTCTGTAATATATATTACTTCCCCCTGTGTGTATGTATGTGTGTCTGTGTGCATGTCTATGTGTGAATGCATGTGTGTTTGTGTGGTGTAGCACACGCACACAAACACACACACACAAAAATCATGTCCCAACTTTATTCACTCTTATCTTTAAAAAGGAGTATCAGTCAGAGCCGATGTTAACGATAAAAGCCAAATATCTGAGGCCTACTCAGACAGAGCTCCAAGGCACATTAGCAACACCATGTTGTTTTGTGTCATTAACGACAGAACCAGAAACACTAACCACAATCACGTTTGATTAACTCGACGAGACGACACTGCATGAATACCATGATTTCCTGGAATAGAGGAAGGTCTTCGGTCTGCACTGACTCATGCTGGGGAATTTGTCCCATTCCAGGAGGCGAGGCTGCCAATGGATTTGGACAAACTCCAGCTGCAAAGCTGCTGCCTTGATCAAGGGTCAAGGTGGAGGTGCTCACCTAACACGTGTGTCTTTTTTTAGGTGTGAGTGACAGAAGGGGAGCAGTGCGAACGGGGGTGTGTATCGGGTGTAGGGAGGGGTGTAGGGGGAGGCGGAGGGGCGAGGGAGGGGTGAGGCAGGGGGGTCACTCTGCCCCGGCTGCGCCAGCCCCTCTGAGGAAGGCTGCCACCGCGAGACAAACCGTGGCACTCGGCAGAAACGGAGTCATTTGAATAATAACGAGCTTGGCTGTGGAATACCCATTCTGGTGTTAAATGTCAATTATGAACTCTGGGAGAACATCCGTGGTGCTGGGGTCCTAAACAAAACCTCCTATTACGAGGTGAAATGGAACACATGCACACGGCGCTGCGGGCTTTCGCCGTCGCCGAATCAATTTGGATTTGTCTTATTAAATTATATTCGATAAAAAAAAAATAACACAGAAGCCACACTATGGAGCCGAGGAAACATCAAGAAAAACAAATTGAATCACACAATTTACCACCTTCCCTCTCGTTTCCATCTCTCTCTCTCTCTCTCTCTCTCTCTTTCTCTCTCCCCCCTCTCTCTCTCCCTCTCCAAGGCCCGCAGGTGACTCAGCACGGGGGCATCTGTGGCGAGAACAAAAGAGTGCCAGTGAACAGTTATTTCATTCCAGCGGCCGCGCGCAGCAGCACAAGAGCGAGATGCAATTAGCATTCCTCCGGCGTCCGCTTACTGTGTCTAATCATGTGACGCGGGGCGGCCGTACAGCGTGTACCACCACGGGGGGCCAGCCTTGGTAAGCACATGCCGCAGGAAATTGTCATCGCTGAGGGAAAGAGACATCCATGACCGCCAAGAAGGAAGGGAGCCTGCGGTCTGTGTGTGAGTGTGTTTGGTTGTGTGTATGCCTGAGCATGTGCATTTGTGTTTGTTTGTTTGTGCATGCGTTTATGCGTGTGCGTGTTTATTTGTGTTTGGTGTGTGTTATGCCGCTTTTCCACTGCATGGTACCAGCTCGACACGACTCGACTCGACTCGACTCAGCTCGCATTTTTTGCGTTTCCACCGCGAAAACATGGTATCTGGTACCTGAAGTGGCTGCTTTTTTTAGTACCGCCTCGCTCTAGGTTCCAAGCGAGCTGAGCCGATGCTAAAAGGTGACGTCGGGAGACGGCCGGCCACTGATTGGCCAGAGAGTGTGACGAAGTCACGAGAGCGACATGGCAACCATGCTGGTAACAGCCATAGCAGCGCCGCAGCCAACATATTCCACTTCTTCAACTTCTTCAACATGCCAGCTAATAATAGTAATGTTGTCGATGTCCTCCATTGTTGTTATGTGGGTTCTGTCCATGTGTGGGTTGCGTAGGTGTTGTTTGCGTCGCGTACAAAAATACGTCACGGCCCTTTTGCGCAGCCGACCCCGCCCACGTCCAGGAGGTACTATTTGCGGTGGAAAACGACCCGTGCTGCTACCGTACCGTGTCGAGTCGTGTCGAGTCGAGTCGAGTCGAGTCGAGTCGAGCTACATGTGCGGTGGAAAAGCGGCATTAGTGTGTTTAATCGCATGCGTGTGTATTTGTGTTTTGTTTGCGTGTGTGTGTGTGTGTCTATGGGTATGTGTGCGTGCGTATGTGGACATATGTGCCTATGTATGCCTTACTTTATTTATAACAATCATTCTCACAGATAAGCATTATTGTTTTGGTAATTCTCATCAAGGCGCTTGAAGCCTGAAACGTTTCTGCGTGACGTTTGAGGCGTAGCTCTTGTGGTGTGTTTGGAGAGACACAATGTAGTTTGTGTTCATCATTTGTAGAAGTCTTGGCGATGTCCTTGTGTGTCATACACTCAAGTTAAGCCTTAAGTAAATGCCAAGATTGGCCGGTCTCCCATTTTCAAAGTGACAAACACACAAAGACACACACGACACACACAGACACACACAGACACACACAGACACACATAGACGCGCTACCATTTTAGGTACAATTAAAAAGATAAAAAAAAACTCTTTCTTACACTGGTTTTGTAATAATGTTAAATTTAAGTTTTGTCTGTTCTGTTTAAATACTGCACCAAACGCTACTGGCTGCATGGGGGCAACAACTGACCACAATACATCACAATAACCACGTGTTATTGTGATGTATTGTTTACATTTCACTAGATTACAGAGATCTACACATAGACAGTGTATTTGCGTGTTATTCTTATAGGGTTCCCCCCAACCCCCCTGTTCCTAGTATGTAACAGAGGAGGACGGCCTGGTTAGGGCTGTAGAGACACTGTGATTACTAACCGTGTCAAGAACCGCCTTCGTATCAGGAAGAGGTGTAGATTGACACGCAAGCACGGCCAACCATGGACCATCTACCCTGTCCCATTACTACAGATTTATCACTTCATTGCTAATGTCCTATTTTCTCCTAACTTAATCTCACTTAACCTTTGTTTCTGCTTGTTTAAGGCTGCCGCCCTCCCCTGGAAGACTGGTTTCGGGGACTTTACCTTGCCCTTCGGAGGTCTGGGGTTAAGGGGGTGTCATAAAACTTGGGCCTGGGATGGCGCTTTGAAACTGTTACTGTGATTAAAGAGTGTACGTATACAATGTACTTGACTTGAATTAAAGCGCTGGTGTTGTTTCCTCCGAGGGGGATTACTTTCTACGTCAGAACCTGGTATATGTATTTTTGTAAATATAAGTTAGTAAAAAACATCCTTTAGCACACAGTCTTGGTGTTTTGGCATTACGTAAGCACTAAGACAACCTGAGAGTTTTTTTTGACTGGTAATGAATTAAACAGTCGTTTTCCCAGAGAACCATAAACGTAACCATTAAAATCATTATCCGTACTCAATAAAAAGGGCGTGCACACAGACGCACAGGTAAACACGATACACAGAGGCACATACACACACTCACAAAGAGACGCACGACACACAGATGTACACACACACACACACACACACACACACACATACAGTCACACTACACACACGCTCGCTAACATTTTAAGTACAATTAAAAATTCTGAAAATAATTGATGATGAGTTGCAGGCCAATGAGCAATATAGTGGCTGTCAGGTGTGGTTGGGTGCTGTCCGGTCATGATAGCAACACACTTAAACAGAGACAGCAATATGGTAAGACAGGGCTGGGTGGACAAGGTCAACTCTCACAATGACCTTTCAGCCAACCGTGGCGGCTGTACCAATGTACAGACCACAAGAGTGCTCAGGGACTCAGAGATTCTGACAGCTCCTTTTTCCTAAGCTCAACATCTAAATTGGCTCAATCAGATGCGTCAACTAGCAGCGGATATTCTCAGAGCGGGTTTCACTCACTAATAGCCGACGGATGGCTGGGGCCCTTCTAACTAATAACACTCAACACTCTTACACTCTGAATAGTACCTAAAGCGACGTCAACTGCTTTACTTAAAGGGATAGGAATAGATGTATCAGAGGTAAATCGGTAGCCGGGAAGGGCGTGTCCAGAGCAAGAGCGTACTGAAGCGGAGCTTTGAATGCAGAGTAGGTTTGGGTCGTTGTGCAGGGCATGCTGGCAGGGCATGCCGTACACACATAACATTCCTCGCTAACCTAACCACCTATCGGCTCTTTCCTCATTCCGTCTTGATAATGAAGCTTCCCTTAAAAGCGGATCAACCAGTTTTTTTATTGATAATGTGAAAGTCTTTAGCATTGACAAAGATTGATTTCATGATATGAAACCCTCACAGAAGTATTTGCTGAGCTGTGGCTTAAAACTCTATGAGTCTTAACTTTTTAAAGTATGAGTCTTCATTCCATACAACTATGAGTCCAAACTCTATACGCCTGTGAGTCTTGACTTTAGAAAAACGATGAGTTTTGACACTTTAAATTACGAGACTTCATTCTATACAACTGTGATTCCTAACTCTATACAACTGACTTTAGAAAAACAATGAGTCTTGAGGAAAAGTTGTTTTCCTCTGTAAGAACTGTGTTATCTGGATCACTATCCACAACAAACCTAGAGTCCGGGCCCCTACACCCAGGGGCCGGTGAGGGCCAGGTTCAAGCCGGCCTTTATCCCAGGCCATGGGAGGCTGAAAAGCTGAAATCGATTCTAGCTGTTGTTTTATCTTGTACTGGGGAAGAGGGCTGAATCATTTTTGCCAGAGAACTCTTACGTTTTTTCTGATTGGAAGGCTTTGAATGTTGTTTGTATGTGTACTGTATGTCTGTCTAGTTGACTAGCTGTTTGTTTGTCTATGAGCGCTGGTGACACGGGACAATTATCCTATTTTAATGAACTGAAAACTCAGCCTACATCCGTTGACCACTTGGCTTGAACGCTGGGATCTTGAAGAGAGGCGTGATGTGGAACGTAGGATGGCTTGCATCCATGCTTCCAAAATTAATCCAATTGACTGAGTGAAATTAATCGATTGAGAAAAAACACATTATAACAGATCACTGCTAATAACAGAGCATGATAATTGCTATGCAGCCTCGCTAATTGGATTTGGCATCAATTAAGACCGCCTGTTGACCTGTGTGTGATGTACACGGAGACATGCTTGTGGCAGACATGCTTTCTACTAGCATACACATACACACACTCAAACACACACACACACACACACACACACACACACACACACACACACACACACACACACACACACACACACACACACACACACACACACACACACACACACACACACACATCCCTGCTTCCATGCTCTCCTCATCTGCATGTGTCACTAAGGGGCATTATCTCCAGCTTTTAGCCCTTCTCTGACTATCTATCTATCTATCTATCTATCTATCTATCTATCTATCTATCTATCTATCTATCTATCTATCTATCTATCTTCCGTCTCTCTGTCTATCTGTCTATTTGTCTATCTGTCAATCTGTCTATCTGTCTATCTATCTATATTTCTATTTGTCTGTCTATCTATACAACTATCGATCAATGTATCTATCTCTCTATATCTCTATCTCCAATCTACCTATGTATCACTATATATATATGTCCCTCCCAATGTATATAGCTATTTATCTATCTATCTTCATGCATACAGGTTTTCATGAGCTCAAAAATGGCTTCCATTTTATTGGCTCAGCCGCACCACAAGATCCCCAAACAAATGCAAGCAACAAATGTCAACCATCTGCCTTTCTATGCCTATGTGCAAATTATTGCCTCTGTTTAATTTTGCACAGGTTTTGACTCCAGTATCCAGATGGAGGATATCGCAGTATAGCTCCGAAACAAATATGAAGTCATAAAACTCCAAAAAGTTCTGCCTTGTTGTTCTACCTTGCCCTCTCCCTCATCTTTTGTCCTTCCTTTCAAAGAACGAGTCTGTGGCTGTGAGCTGGAGATGCGTCCTTCGGCGGGGCTGGTGGAAGGAGCCGGAGAGACGGCTCCTCAGTGATGCTGGAGGGGATAAAGGACGTGAAGTACACATGGTTCTCCATGGTGTAGTTACCGCGTCTCGTCTCTACCTGCGCCCGCGATTAGTCTGATGATGTCAGGTATTCTGAGCCATGCCAGGGCCCCACGTCGGGGGCCACTTAATGAGGAGCAGCCCGATGTTAGGCTCTCCGGGGCCCCACCTTAGCCAATGACTGACCAGGAGGAGGAGGGAGAGGAGGATGGATGCTGGATGACATTTGCCCCTCACTCCCCCACCCCCCTACTCCCCCTCGCTCCTTTCTGCGTCTCCTCTGAGCTCCCCAGGGGGGAAGAGAAATCACTTCTGTTTTTGGTCTCTTTACTGTAAAGCGAACGGCGATCCTTCAACATGCATGGCCGTGCATGTTGAAGGATGGCGTTCTTTATTTTTGGTCAATCCGTCCTTTTGTGTTTTCTTAATATAGAGGACGGTACGTTGGCCTAATATTAATATGGAAGGATAAATATTGGGGGCTCAATAACCGAGCGCCTTGATTCATGAAATGCATAGAAGGGGAAATTGTTTGTCTTGGTTTTGGATTTAGCGATATCATGGTGTGATGATTACAGTAAGTCCATCCCGGTTCTGAAAAAAATATAATAAATAGCGAAAACGGTGGGAAGATTGCAACAACTGATTTTGGTGTGCAGCTTTCTTTCAATTGTTTGGCATTCTTATAAAAAAGAAAAACTGAAAAACAGACGCTTGTCATAAATAACTTCATAATTAATATCAATATCATGCTTTTAGCATTCAAGTACTATTATTCTGAGAAACGATTTTGAATATCTGTTTCCGCTTATTTCTAATTACAGTAAAGGGACTATGTGAAATAGAAATAGAGAGTAATACCTTCTCATTACTGAATACTCTGACTGCAGCCTGCTCAAGCTTGTGCATTAACAGTGAGCTCCGTAGGCTGGGTAAACAGACTGTGGGAGTGATGTGAGGTGGATTGACATACAGTTTAGAAATTAAAAAGTTCTAAACTAACTTTTAATTTCCCATTATCTGCAATAAAATATGCTAGAAATCATCCCACAGGCTGTTCTATGCAAGAGAGTTGGGGAAGGTGTCATTTTTTGGGGTGCATTAAAACCGTTTTATATATGGGCAATTTAAAGCATATTTAATGTAAAATAAAAAAATCGGACACATAGGCCCTTTAATGGTTACATATTAAATGTATACACACGGCTCCACTTTATTAACAATGGCTTTTTTATGATATCTCCTATTCAGACGCACATTATATAAATTAACTTATAGTAGTTACTGGCCAAGAATTCAGTCAGTCTCAGACCTCAGCTCTGCCGAGCCGGACTCCTGGGTCGTCTCTTCTGGCTTCACCCTCGACCAACACTCACACTATTAGCGGAAATCTGCAAAGGTTAACTCGTTTGGGCCGTGGATGAGGATATATTCCAGGATTTATGTTTTATTAGTGGGAGACCCATTGATAGGGCAATACTGAACACAGACGAAGGGGGTCTAATTGGTTGCCATTTATAGACTTTTTCAAGTTTTAGAAGTTGGAGGAAAAATATGTCACCAGCGTCAACATGATTGTGTGTACACGTGAACCCATCAATCAACTATCACAGCCACTTAATCCCAGACTGATAATTAAACGTGTTGATGAGTTCCGCGGTGTTGGCTCCCGTTGGCGTGGTCGGCTTCAGTCTTGAAGGACGTTCATTAGCCTTTCAGAGTGCGGGCCTCCTCTGCTGATCGGCATAGCTTGCGGGCTCAGCTGACTACGCGGCAGCTTCACTCGTCTTATCTTATCGCCATGGAGATGGTGGTGCTATCAAAGGCGTCAATGCGCAGCCCTGCAGCAATCCAATGGCATGTGTTTGTGTGTGTGTGTGTGTGTGTGTGTGTGTGTGTGTGTGTGTGTGTGTGTGTGTGTGTGTGTGTGTGTGTGTGTGTGTGTGTGTGTAGGAGCATCTCTGCAGATCAGGCCTCTGAATAGAGCGAACTATTCGGGGGTGGGGGCTGGGGGGGGACAGGTGTGCCATAAAACTGCACCCTGGAGGCATGTTTCCTGCAGGCTGCTTCACGACAGTGCCCATGAGTACACACACAATCACACACACTCACAAACACCTGTACGCACACACACAAACACACACACACGCACACACCTGTACACACCAATACACACACCTACACAAAAGCACACACACACACACACACACACACACACACACACACACACACACACACACACACACACACACACACACACACACACACACACACACACATACACATTCCCTCCTTTTCATTAGATTCCCTTGCGTGGATGTGTGGAAGAAACTACAGTAATATAGCAATGCTCAAAATGAATCCAACATTTTGGGTCCCAAAAAAGGGTATATTTGATGCAATAAATCATGAACACAACAAGCATATTCCTGACAGTTGACCTCTCCTTTGACAGCCAAGTTCGGTCACAAATCCTCGCGCCGGAGCACATGGGACACATACAGTCTTCTCTCTAGCATGAGGTCGGCCACACACACTAACAATCTAAACGTACACAATCTAATCACATCTCGAGTTGAGCTATCACCTGTATTAAGGGATAAGACAGGAATCCATACGATTCGATGACCTCCGTCCTCCTCACCTGGAGGATACTATTGGATGTGTTGCCATGTTCTGACACGGGCTGCGTTGTCCTGCGTCTCGGCATCTTTCAAAACGCTTAATCCGTGTTCGACGTTGCTCAATTTAATTCAGGTTGTTGTCTACTCTCATGCTGGGGGGTGGCTCTGGAGGCAGTGCAGGTGACTTGTGCCCAGAAGGTCGCTGGTTGAGTGTCGTGCTGTCCCTGAGCAAGACGATTGATTCTGATGAGCTGGCCGTCGCCTGGCATGGTTGACTCCGCTGTCGGTGTGTGCATGAATGGGTGAATGATAGTCAATATTGTAAAGCACTTTGAGTGGCCACTGGTTAGGAAAGAGCTATACAAATGCAGTCCATTAACACTCATCCAATTATGCATTTGCTGATATTATTTTCAATCCTCATTAGTACACTATTTATTTACAAACCTATAAACAGCAGAAAGCCATCGTATAGGAGAAGTAGTAGTAGTCGTGCAACGGTCGGTTGGTAGTAGCCCTAGCCCACAGGGTTCACTGAGATAGGGAGAGTTTGCCAAGCCCAGAATCAAAGAGAAAAACATTGTATCTGTTAAATGATCTTCCAGTGGATTGTTAGTGACCTTCACGGGGACATCGCTCTCAGACAACAGTAAAGTCTTCATTTACCAGCACTACAAGGCTCCTTATAAAGCATTCCGGGCGGCTGCGTTTATATGAAGCATTAAACACAGCTTGGCTCCTGTCTTCCCAACTGTTTACCTGCACTTGAATGTGGCACCAATTACATTAGCCATCCTGCTGATTCAAACAGTGCCGCTTCACGGCCTCAATAAAGGAGATGAGGGCCGCTTATAAAGACGGACGGCAGTACCTCAGGAGCTGGAGCAGGTCATCAAGGGACCGAAGGTTGCCAGTTAGATCCTGGGCTGCTCCTTGGCCCGACGTAGGCACCGTTCTGCAAAGCACCGTCCACCTCGCAGCTAGCTCGTGGCTTGCTGTTCCTAGCCATTGTGGTTAGCTGCTCCTAGCCACTGGGGCTAGCTGCTCCTAGCCGGGCGGTGGATTGTCCTGACAGACGACCTGAGGGGACCAAGAGCGAGGATATCTTTAAAGGAAAGCGTACACACACACACACACACACACACACACACACACACACACACACACACACACACACACACACACACACACACACACACACACACACACACACACACACACACACACACACACACACACACACACAAACCTTGACACACTCATACTCACATCTACACAAAAGCACACATTCGTTAGCCTTGTGTTTATTTCGACTTACACTTTGAATGTTGTTTCTTATTTTAGTGTTCGTTTTAATATATTCGATTTGATCATTTACATTTTTTTTCTTTCTAAGCTAACCCATATTTCTCCTTTTATGTTGAGAACATGGAACATCGACCACATGACAAACCATTGTATGACTGTCCCGTGGTTGTCTGAAGCACGCTGCGTCATTTTGAATATTAATGTTATTGTTATTTAGCTATCCATCATAAACAACACATCACTATTGGTCATGCGGATTGCGCGTCACTAAACCATAACGAACAGGGACCACGAAGCCTCAAGACCGTGAACATTGATCCATCATCGTCCTCCTTTCTCCGACGCAGGAATAAGCCCAAGGGGCGGTGGAATAGCAGAACATACGACAGCGATTTGAACATATCTGATGTCGTGAATGATGTATTTCCAGGACATCCACGTGCTTTGTCCTATATTGTGTGTTCTCCTTTGCGGCAAGCTCCATTGTCTCCTCACGCAGGCAACAATGGCAGCCCGGGGCTAATGTTTGTCACAGGTCAGTGAGGACGAGTGAATACCTGCCAGGCCGTCCTTCCCTGCCTCTCGCTCTCCCCCCCCCCCCCCCCCCCCTTCCTCAGACAAGTGGGTATGGCTCCTTGATGGATTAGGACACTCAAAGATACAATCTGAATTGCGTTCGGCTGCGCGTGAAATATGATTCATATGTTATGATGTCAACAACACGGGAAAAATATGTTCCTATAGGACCTCGGCTCATCAGGCGACAAACTAGACCATATAATATGGCGCTATTGGTTATGGGTAATATGCATAAGGGCGGAGATAAGTGATTTTAATGCATTGTCTTTGTGATGCCCGCAGTACAAAACGGAATAAATCACATTACAGGAGATTACTCTGGCAAGGGCCATTATAAAAGTTTACTTTTTTTAGCGCATTAGCTTCCTTTATATGTACACATCTCCACGACCTTCAGCAATGTAACTCCCCAAAGGTTTCCATATAATCACACACTTTCTCCTTCAACAATGTAACTCCCCAAAGGTTTCCATATAATCGCACACTTCCTCCTGACATTGCAGAGTTCACTTACTAACTTTCCCTGCGTGAAGAAAAAGGCGGAAAGGAAAGGTGCTATTTATTTTATTTTTTTCTTCACCTTGTCTGTCTGGTGTTACATACACACACACACACACACACACACATCCAACCACTCACACACACAGACACACGCACACACACACACCCAACCACTCTCACACACATATTCACAGGCACACGCACACACACACACACACACACGCACACACACACACACCCAACCACTCTCACACACATATTCACAGGCACACGCACACACACACACACACACACACACACACACACACACACACACACACACACACACACACACAAACACACACAAACAAACACACACACGCACACGTCATTAGCGGGCACATGCTCGCATCACACACTGTTCTTCACTTCAGCGTACCTTCATCATCCTCTGCTTCCTTCAGCGGTCACCAGAGTCGTCTCCTCACACCTGGGCCCTGTCCGCCCACCTGCCCCCCCCCCCCACTGCTCCGCGGGTCACTCGGCATCCATCTTGTTATGTCCCCGCCCGCACACCCCTCACGCACCCTGGCGACCGCGCGGCTGTGGAGGACTTCGGCAGCCATTAGCGGTGTAGCGCGCCACACTTGTAGCTGCCACTCTCACGTAGAGCTGTGTGTGTGTATGTACACAAGTATGTGTTTAGGTCTGTACATAAGTGTGTATGTGTGTATGTACTTGTGTCTGTTTATATGTTTGTGTGTGTATGTGTGTTAGTGTGTGCATTTGTGTATATGTATAGGCGTGCCTGGGCTTGTGTCTATATGTGTCACACTTGGAGCTGCCACTCTTAGGTCGAGTTGTGTGCGTGTGTGTGTGTGTTGATGTGTGTTGTGTGTGTTAGTGTGTGTCTGTTTGCCCGCAGTGTCGATATATATAGGTGTGTGTCGGTTTGTGTGTGTGTTCGAGTGTGTGTGTTTATATATACAAATGTGAATGTGTGTTTGTGTGTTAGTGTCTATACATGAAGGTGTGTGTGGGTTTGTGTCTATATGTGTGTGTGTGTGTGTGTGTGTGTGTGTGTGTGTGTGTGTGTGTGTGTGTGTGTGTGTCTGTAGGGACCAGTGTGTCCCTTTAGGGACCTGTGAGTCCCTGTAGGGACCAGTGTCCAGGGTGTGTGCTGTCTCCAGTGTAGTGGGGAATGAGCGGGGGTGAGAGGGGGTGAGAGGGGGTGAGGGGGGGTGAGGGGGGGTGAGCAGGGGCTCGGTCGGAGCTCATTAATCAGCCACTATCCTGGCTGCTCCCTCCACCTGCACTACTCCCCCCCCCCCCCCCCCCGACAGCCTCCACCCGTCTGTCCGCTCACCAACGAGAGGGCTTTCGGACGTGCGTGGCGGGATGTGCGTTTCTCTGTCTGCGTGTAGGTGTGTAGGTATCTGTGTGTGTCTGTGTGTGTGTGCATGTATATCCGTGTGTGAGTGTGTGTGTGTGTGTCTGTCTGTGTGTCTGTGTGGCCGTGTCTGTGTCTCTGTTTGTGTGTGCCTGTTTGTCAGTGTGTGAGTGTGTGTACACGCGCGCGCGTGCGTGTGTATGTGTGTGTGCGTGCGTGCGTTCGTGCACCCCTTCAGAGAAGCGGCTACAGATGGATATGTTAAGGTAAGGTGTAATCACAGCCTCCATGCACCCTTCCCTGTAGACTGATCCTCCAGGCCCTGAGTCTGGCCCAGGGTTATAATTGGGTCCAAGGTGCGACTCCAATCCCTGCTTCACCATCAACCCTGTCTGTCGGTTCTGCCCTCAATACGTTCACCTGGGTGTGTTTCTGTGGGTGTGTGTGTGGGTGTGTGTGTGTGTGTAAAAGTGTACTGTGTGTGTCTGTGTGTGGGAATCTGTGAAAGGAGAGATTGTGTGTGTGTGTGTGGATGTGTGTGTGTGTGTGTGTGTGTGAAAGAGGATCATATGTGTGTGTGTATGGGTGTGTGTGTATGTGTTTAAACAAGGACTGTGTGTGTGTGTTTGAGACTGTGTGTGTATAACTGCGTGTGTGTGTGTGTGTGTGTGTGTGTGTGTGTGTGTGTGTGTGTGTGTGTGTGTGTGTGTGTGTTTGTGTGTGTGTGTGCGTGTGCGTGTGTATGTGCGTGTGTGTATAATAGACAAGGGTGCGTGTGTTTTTGTATATATTAAGCTATTATAAAGACAACCTGTATGGTTGCTCTTTTGGCAAACCCGTTAAAAAACATAATAAAATAACTCCTAATGGCTCGTCCGTAACGACAAACAGACCAACTCTGCACGCCGGTATGCCTATGTTACTACAGTTACTATAGAGAGGCATCTCCTCTGGAACGGACAGCAGCGTCAACAACAGGAGCCTGTGTTTGAGAAGCCAAGCATGGAGTGATTACTCACCCGGAGGTGAGGCACGGCCGCACGGGTGTGGGAGGGGGAGAGAGAGTGCACGAGAAAGAATGCACGAGAGAGATTGCCAGAGAGAGAGAGTGCAAGAAAGAGAGTGCACGAGAGAGAGCGAGATAGAGTGGGGGCGAGAGAATGTGCGTAATGTGTATGAGTCTTTGCGTTTTGTTCACATTTACGTTCATGTTTACGCACGTCTTTGTCCTCTCTGATGTCGGCGTCGTGGTTGAAGTGTGGTTGGAGCGCGGTTGAATTATTAATGCTTGACAAATGACAGCCACCTTCTACGGGAGTCGCGGTTGACATCCATTAAATACAAAGAGTGTCAAACAAGGGGAAATAAATTCCACCGCCTGCCATCGGAGCCAGAACACACAATCACACTAGTGGCTGTCTGTGCTGATGAGCAGGGAGGGGTTAAACTGAGCCCGCCGTCGAGACGGGCAGAGAGGGGGCGGCTCTAACACACCTGCTCATCGTTGGCTGGTGGCCGACATGTGGCCTTTATTCATTGTGTGTGTGTCTTTCTGTGTGTGTAGGTGTAGGTGTTTAAGTGTAGGTGTACGTCTGTGTGTGTGTTTGCTAATGTCTGTGTGTGTCTAGGCATGTATGGAGATATATGTGTGTGTGTGTGTGTGTGTGTGTGTGTGTGTGTGTGTGTGTGTGTGTGTGTGTGTGTGTGTGCGTGTGTGTGTGTGTGTGTGTGTGTGTGCGTGTGTGTGTGTGTGTGTTTGCGTGTGTGCGTGGTGTGTCTGTGGTACTGGGTGAATAATGACAAGTGTGTCTGAAGGTGTGTAGCAGTGTGTCTGTGTTCCCATGGGTCTGCTTTTGTGTACGCGTGTGTGTGCGTGCCTGTGCATGTGCGTGTGTGCGTGCACTGGTATGCCTGTGTGTAGTCTCTTCCAGCAGCGTGAAGAAAAAGGAGAAATGAAGACAATAAGAGAGTGATAATGAAAAATGGGCTGCCGGTATTAAGATTGCATCAAAGCGTGTGTGCGTATGTGTGTTAAACGTCTCAGTGAGTCTCTATGTGCGTGTGTGTGATAAAAAGTCTTATTGAGCCTGTGTGTGTGTGTGTGTGTGTGTGTGTGTGTGTGTGTGTGTGTGTGTGTGTGTGTGTGTGTGTGTGTGTGTGTGTGTGTGTGTGTGTGTGTGTGTGTGTGTGTGTGTGTGTACGTGAGTGTTTGTGGGTCTTAAAACATCTAAGTGAGCCTGAGTGTGTGTGTGGGTGCGTGTGTGTGTGTGCGTGTGTTCACCTGCTCACGTTCACCTGGGAGGGAGCAGGCTGAGAATGAGATCAAAGGCAAACAACTTTATTGGCCGTCTCCATAATTCAGCAGCTCTACTAGGGGTCCTAGTCTTCCCTTTGAGGTAGAGCCACACAGATGAATCTTTAATGCACTTTCGCCTTGGAATAATGGATGGCACAGGCCAGTGGCTACACAGACCAGCTCCCCGGGCCTGGGAGGGGGGAGCGGGGAGGAGGACGGGTGCGATGTATGGACTATAGACGAGATGGAGAAAATGAAAAGAGAGAAAATGAAAAGAGAGGTGGGGGACGCCACTATAAAAGTCTGAGTGTCTGTGTGTGTCTGTGTGTGAGTGGTTGTACACGTGCAGTTCGGTTTATAGAATGTGTCCATGCCACTTGGTGTATCTCCCCAAGGGCTGTGGTTATGTACAGACACAAATAGCCCGGGAAGGATGTGCAGGAATTGGAAAAAAAAACATGATGAAATAAAATCAGAAAAATAAAATGACCGGCCAAAACATTATAGGTATTGAATTGAAAAGAAGATACAGGGAAGCTCAGAAATAAAACTGATAAATATTGAATGCACAAAACACATTGTTTTATGCTTACATTACCAACCTAGATTGTTTTTCTATACCATTCGTCTTTTGTATATTTTGTCCTCCCATTTTTCGTACAGCAATCTCCTATATTTCATGTAATAATCCCTAGTAATATTGCCCTTCTTGGAAAAGAACAATTGCGCTCTGTAGATTAGGCTTCATAAATACTGTGAATATATAAAATAAATACTTCACACTTTCTGTCCTGTCTTTCAACCGCAAAAGGCCCAAAGCACTATACACAAAATGTATCGTAACATATTTTTTAAACGGATTCGGGTTGTATGTTCGCCCGCTTCTGATAGGACTAAAGTCTACTTCAGACACAAAACTATAAAACATTATTTAACGTCTATCCCGACACAGCCTTGTGCCTTTGGTTTTGATCCTGATGCATTTGTGTTACACACAGAGTAGAAGAGAAATGTAAGGTCAGTCCTATCGTTCCTGTATG
>NC_082390.1:7988630-8093630 GCF_031168955.1 Gadus macrocephalus
GTGCGAGAGAGAGAGTGAGAGAGGCCAAAGACCTGCATGGCTCTCTGTTTTGGAAACAGACCCACAATAAAATGCCATCATTAGGGTCGTGGGTGTGAATGGGTCTCAAATATTCCAATTAAACGCAACCTTTACAACGGCACTCTAGAAGGCAGCGCTCTGCGTGGCGTGAACCGCGGCCCGGCCGAAGACTCTGTCCCCTGGTGTGTAGCATCACTATACATCACGCCCATCTATGGCCATCCCAGACGTATCGCTGGGGGCGGCCATTGAACGAGGAAGCAGTGATTCACGCTGTGCCCGTGAGGGTTTTTAGCCATATGCCGTGTTTCCCACGTGCGTCCCTGAACATAAACAGATCCCTGCTCCCGGTCTAAGTAGCCCCTGTTTACACCCCGACGGGCCCGATGAGCTCGGGTCCTTGTGATATTTTAGTGCTGTCAAAGCGGTGTCACGCGTGCGCTAACATGCTAAGGCAGTGTGCGGCGGTGGCGTCTGCGGGGACAGCGATAGGAAATAATGGCGGAGGAAGATACTACGCTGGTGTTTTTTTACCCAGTGGACTGAAATGTGCAGGTACACCCCCATTAAATCACAATCTCGGGCGCTTTCAAATTAGAATGTTGTGGAGACAGGGACAGGCGGGGGGGGGGGGGGGGGGGGGAGGGAGGGAGGGAGGGAGGGAGGGAGGGAGGGAGGGGGGGAGGGAGGGAGGGAGAGGGAACAGAGAACAAGTCATATTGTGTTGTGAAAATGGGTCAGCCGCTGAAACGTGAGGCTGGCTCGTCCATCCCCAAATGAGCCATAAAATACAGAGAAATGGCCAAAATAAACGGAATAAACTGGGAAATACACACTCCGCCTCAGACACACACACACAAACACATACAAACATACACAATATCAAACAGGCAAACAAACAAGCACATAGAAACACACACACCCACACATACAAAATCAAACAAGCAAACAAACAGACCCCCCCCACACACACACACACACACCATTACACTTACAAAATCAATCAAAGAAACAAACACACAAACACACACACACACACACACACACACACACACACACACAACGCACAAACAGCCAAATCAACAATAAACGTCTCCACTGATAGAAGATAGTATCTGGGAAGCCCAGTAACATTTCTAATCTGACCGGCAGAGAAGGAGAAAAAGGTGAGTGTTGACAATCTCCTGAAATAAAGCGGGAGAGAGAGAGAGACAGAGAGAGACAGAGAAAGAAAGAGATAGCGGAGAGAGAGAGAGAGAGAGAGAGAGAGAGAGAGAGAGAGAGAGAGAGAGAGAGACCTGCCTGGCTCTCTGGTTTGGAAACAGCCCCCAATAAAAGACCATCATTATGACAGAGGGTCGTGGGTGTGAATACAAAGAGGAGAGAGAGAGTGAGAGGAGAGAGTGACAGACAGATACAGAACGACTGGAGAGACAGAGAGATAGAAAGAGGAAGAGGAGAGACAGACAGAGACAGAGAAAGAGATAGAGAGGGAGAGGAAAAAGAGGAGAGAGTGGAAAGACAGAGAGAGAGAACGAGACAGAGAGGAAAGAGAGAAAGATTGACAGGGATGAGAGAGAACAAAAGAAAGAGAGGCAGACACACAGAGCGAGAGATGTGGGACATGTGTGACAGAGAGAGAAAATGAGATACATCCCTCTATTCACCAACTCTTTCTTCTACATTTCCTCAGCGGCTGTGAAGGCCGGCTGCTGCAGTCAGAGGTGTGTGTGTGGGGGGGAGGGGGGGGGGGGGGGAGCGGGGTGTGACTCTAACTCAACCTGATTCTCCAAGACCAATCAGAAGGCAAAAATGACACATGCAGTGTCATGCAGTCTAGCACCGTTCCCTGACGAACGGAACTTGAGCACGTTCTCGTAGGTGGCATGCAGTGCACACACAAAGCACCCTGGGAAAACGCTTCATTACCTCGTCTAGTGTCCGCCAGGACTCCCTATGCGTGCCGCTTCAACGAACTGAGAGCTCATCAGGGAGGCAGGTCTGAGGAGCTTCCACCTCAATGTAAGGACATGGAGGGATCCCACTCATTATCACTCCCCCTCCTGGCAGTGGCCAGTCGATAATGGGGTACTAAATAAAACCAATCAAACCCTGTGTGGCTTTGTGAGACGTTGTCAAAACCGTTCATGTTCTTTTCTTGAGGAAATGCCTACAGACGTGCATGCATGTCGTTGCTATTTGAATTTGGACTTTTACATTTGTTTTAAGGGTATTTAGCAGACGCTTTATCCAAAGTGACTTACAAGCAATACTTTTGTCATAAGAAACCTCAGAAACAACGATACATCGACGTCGGTACAGTAAGGATGTTCATAGAACCAAGTGCCAAGCACTAACAATCGCTAGGTCAACCCATTCCCAGTATACAACAAGCTACCTAGGATAAGATGTTTCACAATGCTAAGTTCTATTTTTAGGTGCAAGGACATACAACATACAATATGTGCGTAAGAGGGTTGTGGGGGGGGTGGGAAATAGGGGGAGGCTAAGCAGAGTCTAGGTGACATGTTTACCTCCCACGTTATTGTTTGCTTCCCCTGCCCAAAGGTCCAAGAATATTTCTGCTCGCCTGGACTCATCATCATTGATGTTTGCTCATCAGAGCCAATATACTAAGCCTCCTCCTCATCCTCAGCCTTCAGCTGCCAATCAGAGATGCACTTCATTGACATAACATCGAAGGCCCAGAGAAAGAGAACTGGCTCTCCCGCTGCTCTCGCCACCAGCAGCCATGGAGACCGAGTGACCAGATGTCAGTAATTTCCATGGCGCCGAGATCCGCCAGTCTTGATAAATTCAGCCACGGTTCGTATGCAAATGAGTCGGCACTGCAACGCAGCGCCATCCAATCACAACGGAGCTCCTCTGAGGTTCTATGGGCGGTGAAATATTTATCGGAGGTTAGCGCTTTATCGAGATCCGTCTATCGGGATGGAGGGAAATCACTGGTAGAGGGAAATCACTGGCTCCGAAAGACACAGTATTGTTTTATCCTGAGCCCTTGTCAGAACGTGACTTAGATTAGGTTTCTGGGATCCCTGCCAAAGATTGTTACCTGCATTAAGCTGCACAGTGTGTTATCGGTCATTTGCATCGTACACTGCCATTCACCGATATGATCAGGGATCTGTAGTTTGTAATTAATCATATGTATCACTTTTATTACAGATGATTGATTTATCCATTCCTTTTTTGTCTTTCAAAATAACAAGCAATACATAGCAGGGATTAAGCCATATGCTGCATGTCATGTGCATTCAATGAATTATGGATCAATATTGACAGCATGATTGTTGTGAATGACATATTTTTCCACTTGTTTGACAGTTGATATGGTGAAAAGTTCTCTCGGCATGTCTACAGGAGAGAGAGAGAGAGAGAGAGAGAGAGAGAGAGAGAGAGAGAGAGAGAGAGAGAGAGAGAGAGAGAGAGAGAGAATAGGCCATCTGATGCGGCCATACGATGCTGCCGTTCTAATCCCTTTATAGACAGTGAGCCATGCACACACAAACACACACACACACACACACACAAACACACAGACGTTTTCAAAGACCATATGTGATCATCTCTGCAGTAAATATGGGCCAAAGGAATCCAGAACCTGGGATTGTGTTTTTGTTGTGTTATAGTGAATTATCCTGACATCAGGGGAGATAAACGGGGGAGAAAGGGAGCCGCGATATGGCTATCGCCGGGCTGTGTGCGTGGACAAAGTCTGTTATCTGCAATGCCAATACCTCCAGGCCCGCCCTCCCGTCTCCCACCCCTCTTTTATCTTGTCCCCCGTCCCTCCGAGAGTAATGCCTCTATCAGCCAAAACAAGGATCTTCCCCACAGATAGTGGCGGCCATTCAAAGCCTTCGCCTGACATTAAAATTCATTCCACCTCAGCAGGTGAGGGTCTGTTTTCCATGATGTTTGCATAACAGATTCGAGCGAGGGACCCGGTAATTTCCCAGCAGTCTAACTTCATTATATGGGTCTGATCCGGATGATAATGTGGCCCCGCGCCCCGCGCCCGCCCCCCCTCCTCCAAGGCGCTCTCAGGGGCCCGGTGTGGGGGCCTAATTAGCCGTGTTGATGGATCGTGTGGACCGCGCGCGCTGCTCTTTAAACCTGGCGGCGACGCCGGCCCCCGTCGCTCTCCTGAGGTGGCAGTCCCCCCCCCTCCCCCCCACCACTGGCAGAGTGCTGGCCATTAGCAGCCCTCTCACCCCCCCCCCCCCCCAGGGGGGATTAGGGGAGTGGAGGAGTCGGACGGGGTGAACTTGACCTCACTGAGGCACTCTGCAACCTTTGCTTGTCGCGCTTGTGTGTGTGTGTGTGTGTGAGTGTGTGTGTTTGTGTGAGGGTGGGTGTTTGTGTGGGTGCGTGGCTGTTTGTGTGGGTGCGTTGGTGTTTTATGTGTGTGGGTGTTTGTGTGCGTTCAGATGTTTTGTGTGGGTGTTGTGTGCCTATGGATGTGTGTGCTTTAGAGTGTGTTTTTGTGCCTGTGTGTGGGCATTGAGTTTTTTTTCAAGTGTGTGTGTGTGTGTGTGTGTTCTGTGCTATTACCTAGCATGGGGTGTGCAGCTCACGGGGCTCATGGGGGGCTAAGACGGGTGCTCCCGGACGTTGGGGAACAAACAGAGTTGACACGTCAACAGTGAAATCTAGGCCAGCGCACAACATGTCCACTCTCAGTCTGATAAGCCCCCTCTGGTTGATGGAAAGAGCCACAGCAAACGTGAATGGATATTGATATTTAGGAAAGTGCTTATATAATATAATAACAATGATATAATTGACCAACGTCAATTGGTTTATTCAATTTGACTTAATGTATCATAATTCCTTGTTTTTCCCGAATTGAAAACTAAAAAGTTTTGTTGGTTAACGGTCATTTGCCAATTCCAAAGAGTACAGAAGAGCAGAAATCATGTAACCCTGAGGTCAGTGACTGTGGATTCAGAGAATGCCTTCATGGCTGTAGAGGACTTGGCTCTAGGCGGTCAGTACTGTGAGGCAGCCCAGGAGCACCACATCTCTTCAAAGTGCAGACCACCTGATCCACCGCATTGCTGATGCTGCTCACTAGAAGCATCCCGGGGAACAGATTCAATACACTGCACTCCGGGCCCTTGTCTTTGTACAAGTTCAGATGTTGGTGCTATTGTATGTCCTGAAACAAAATCCTCTCTGGAGGGGGAACGGGCAGCTGCTCTGACGACTATAACATATTCAGCCAGAGCGCACTCGAACGCAGCCTTGCCCTTAAAAAAAACCACGAGAGAAGAGCATTAAGCTTCCTATAATCGTTGTACTGGGGAAGAATTAACAACTTTTGATTGATGTGGATTGATTGGCAGGTGGTTGTGTGTGTGTGTTCCTGCGTGCACAACAGTATGTGCACACCAGTGTGTTCCTGCGTTTGTCTTGGGCGTGTGTGTGTATGTGTGTGTGTATGTGTGTGTGTGTGTGTGTGTGTGTGTGTGTGGCACAAGCTTGTTTGGCTATCCAGCAGAGGGAAACAAAGCCCTACAAGAATTAACCAGCTGCTGGTTACATCATCGCTGCCCCTCATGTTTCCAGTGGTCAGGAATTGAACAGGGCTACTATCCACAGTCGTTTATCTTGTGCGCGCCGTATGGCTCGGGCAAAGCATGAATCATTGCAAATGAAATATATGCACAGGTAGAAGGAGAGGCTGCAGCAGCAATTACAATTATTTATTTCTGTCCCCTGTTCCATGTTATTGTGCTGAGGACCGGTGTCACCCCTAATGCGTTTCATCTTAAAAATGCAGAGTTTCATCTGCAAATAGTTACACGTTCTCGTCCTTTTTGACCTTCAGCTCTGTATCATTAAAGAGCGGTGCAGTTTAATCATGTGGTTCAAATGGAGGTGTTGCCTCTTACATGGCCTCAGCCAGCAACGGACATAGGCTAAGCCTTTTTTCTTATTCTTTATTTTTTCCTGACAGAAGATTGAAGGAACTGCCCACAAAATAACAAGCTGAACTGAACTGATGACTCACCACTTTATAGTATCGAGTCGGCGCCGCCTTGTAAATGTTAAGGTTTCGGAGTTGTCACAATAAGCACACTGCTACCAGCAGCAAGTCAACTACATTCTTACCAAGAGCCAATGCCATAACTCACTGTGTTGGAATGTGTGAAGTCAAACTTTAATTAATAATACATGCATTTAAAACGGGAATTACCGCAATGATTGATTCAGACGACGCCACGTCCAATGAAAGATAAAAAAAAATGGCGGAATCCTGATGAAAGGTCAACGCAACGCAACGTATTTGTATTTATGTTCAGCTTGGCGCCGCAACACCGATTTGAGGGATCGGTCACAAGTCCTCTGGATTGGATGTAGGAACACGAAATACCCCTGAAGCGGAGGCGAGTAACAGACATGCCCCTAAGTGGTGACACCACTTAGGCAGTGTGTATGATTAATATGCCGCTGCCAAATAAGTTATTCACTGAATCAATTTGGCAAACATCAATTTCATCAAGGAATGGAGCCCCCTTTTGTCTTACTTTGATTTCCCGAATATCTCCAATGTTTCTCTTGGTGTCGAAGTATACACTGCACGTCAACAACACGGCCGGGCTGAGAATTACGATATTACAATTTACAGTGATAGCATTCATCTAGATTTGTTGTGTATGTTGTTTACCGAGGACGTCACTATTCTTTACACTTGCAATTTCTCCCAAAGTATGCTGGTTAGTTTGCAGCAGTCGGCCTAATGTGTTAGGACAGGTGCCAATGTCCATCATATCAACATGTTAATACACACGCCACTGCTGCCGCTGCTGCCGCTGTAACTGTACGTGTCAGCATGCTACTCCTTGCAAAGACCTTCCAGAGATGAGCGTTGACGCGGCGAAAACGCCTTTTCAGTACTCAGCCTCGTCTTGGCCCCTTAGCCACGAGGTGTGGCAAGAAGTGATGACGCTGGGAGTGGATTGCGACCCGCTGAAAGAGTTTCATTGATTTGAGTTGGACCTGCTTAGCACTGGTTTAGTAATGAAAAGCCAGTTAGATGTGAGAATTATTCCGCCCAGTGTGTTATTGCGGTCTGCTTTGTGAGAAACTGACAAAGCCCCAGCTTCAGCTTTATTGTGAGGAAACAATGAATTAAAATAAAACAAATAGAACTAATTCCTGCCAGAGTTAGAAATCGTCATGCTAATTTCCTCTCAAACACATTCCGAGTTGTTTTTGTTTTTGCGGGATGGTTGGTGCTACATCCTGGAATAATCATTATTACGGAGCGATCGTTCCTAGCATTATTGATGGGTGGAAAATACGAATCCACGCTATTTTGTATTTCACTGCAATGTTTGATCTTTGTATTTCCTCCCCCTCTCTCTCTGTCTAACTCTGCTCCCTCTGTCTGTCTCTCCCCCTCTCTCTGTTTCGAGCACTTTGTGATTCCCCCCCCTCCCTCCCTCCCTTCCCCTTCTCTCTCCTTCTGCCTTCATATTTCCTCAGCAGCGGCAGATTCCTACGAAGGTTTGAAACAGGCTCTGTGAGAGACAGATAGCGCCAGGAATTAATAGCCATTTCACGCTCGCACCTCTGCGGACGCCCAGACCGCTGGGAGAGGGGGGCAGTGTGGGTGGCGCCAGAATGCTGACGGCCCCAGAGACACTCTGTAATTGTCCCGCTCTGAAGAGCAGGTAGGTGTGCAAATTACCAAATGTGCCGTGTAAGACCATTTCAGCCAGCTCAATCATTGTCAAACATTTCCAAGTTTTCCCTGACTGCAAACATGGTTCATTTCTGAATCCCTGCACTGTCAATAAGGGGCCGTCTCCTTTCTAGTATGTTCCTCTGTGCCTTCTTGTTAGCTCTTCTCTGTTCAGATGCATTGAGAGCTGTCTATCAGAAAGATGGATACATTATTTATCTGTACAGTATAAACAGTGTATGCATGCAAATACACTATATACTGTATATATTCACACACGCACACACACACACACACACACACACACACACACACACACGCACACACACACACGCACACACACACACACACACACACACACACACACACACACACACACACACACACACACACAAACATACATATGCATATATATATATATATATATATCATGTTTTGATGAAATTGCTTGGCAGGAAGAGTGCCATCCGAGAGATAAACACACACACTATTGTTGGGGACGGATCATCTGAAAATGAAAAAAAATCATCATTAATCACCATCCAACATCACCACCATTACCTGCTACTGACTTCCTTCATTGCAGCCCTGCTGCTGTATTCTTCAACTGACTCTGGCGGGGCACAGAATTGTGACAAATGTCAATCTTCAGGATGGTAAAAGTATCGATAAAGTGAATGTATGAATATTGATATGACTGAGGTCATTGCAAAAATATCGGACCTATGTTTGATTGAGGACAGCATATGAAGGTGGGCCCAATCAGAAAGTCGGATCCATGTGATTTGTGCTGTTCACACCGATCTGAAAACATGGATTCACCTTCGAGCAAAAACTTTGGATCTGGGCCAATTTTTATTGCAGCGTAAAAACAAACCAGTGTGAGCCTCCCACGATCCAGATCGATCGAGCATCGCAACATGAAGGTGTAGGAATAGCTCCCATTTCCATGTCGTCTCACTTTGCCTCCGCCCCCGTCCCTCTGAATTCCCTCTCCTTGATGCATCGCCATCCAGTCAGAGAGCGGCAGGGCGGCGCCGACATGAAGGATGGCCGGCGACACCTCAACGCCCCGGGGTGGACAAAAAACACCAGCTGATCTCTGCCCGGCCTCCTCCTCCAGCCTCCCTGGATGGAGCCGCGGCGGGGCAGAGACCGGCGGAGACCGACGGAGACCGACGCAGGCAGACAGGAAACAGCAGCTGGTCAACAGAGACAGAGATCGGGTGGTCTCAGAGACCCTGTGCCCTGGTCCCCGGGTGGGTGTGGTGGAGGTGTGCCGGCGGGGTTAGTGTGTGATAGGGTGGGGTTAGTGTGTGATAGGGTGGGGTTAGTGTGTTGGGGTGGGGTTAGTGTGTTGGGGTGGGGTTAGTGTGTGTTGGGGTGGGGTTAGTGTGTGATAGGGTGGGGTTAGTGTGTGATAGGGTGGGGTTAGTGTGTGATAGGGTGGGGTTAGTGTGTGATAGGGTGGGGTTAGTGTGTGATAGGGTGGGGTTAGTGTGTTGGGGTGGGGTTAGTGTGTGATAGGGTGGGGTTAGTGTGTGATAGGGTGGGGTTAGTGTGTGATAGGGTGGGGTTAGTGTGTGATAGGGTGGAGTTAGTGTGTGATAGGGTGGGGTTAGTGTGTGATAGGGTGGGGTTAGTGTGTGATAGGGTGGGGTTAGTGTGTGATAGGGTGGAGTTAGTGTGTGATAGGGTGGGGTTAGTGTGTGATAGGGTGGGGTTAGTGTGTGATAGGGTGGGGTTAGTGTGTTGGGGTGGGGTTAGTGTGTTGGGGTGGGGTTAGTGTGTGATAGGGTGGGGTTAGTGTGTGATAGGGTGGGGTTAGTGTGTGACAGGCTGTGATAGGGTGCTACGTACCTTCGCAGTCATGTGGTCACTCAGAGACCCTCGCACTACTAAGTGCGTCTTGAGAAATTATTTACAAAGAGTATTTTTTAGGCTTGGTTTAGACTGTTCCTCATGATAAGCTGCTCTGATTTTGGAACAGAACACAGCTCAGTGTAATTCAATTATTAGAGCTATTATTTGATTTAATTATGATTCGAATTTGGAAAACAAGGAAAAAGTAGAGAACGTAATGTGTTTACCTCATCGCACCAAACACAAAATAACTTAAATTCCCATGGTGCACCTCACCCGCTCTACCCTTGCGTCTTTGCTGAAGACAAGCATTGATTTAATTGACAGTTGAGCCTAGCAGTTTCTACAAATGTACATTTTGATAGTGTATTTCAAAAAGTAAAATAGTGGTGGTGCAGGCAAATCAATCCCACCTCTCATCTGGGGATGTGAAGCTGTGCAAGGTTGATATATAATATGCGATTCATCAAATTAGAATGAAGCTACGCAAATTGTACACAATGGTCTTGATTACTGAACAATTCGATTTATATGTATAGTTTCATGTCACAGTCTTTTTCTGTATCAAACAGTAAGAAAAAGGGGAATTTTCTCTGAATTTATACTGTGAAGGGCTATACAATAGAACATGTTGAACATTAACTACATTATACATCAACAAAAGAAGGTTGTAATGCTGACAGCTTTTTCAAAGCACTTAAGTGAAATACTATGATTTGAAATTACATCTCAATAAAAACTTTCATCCTCCGCTTGTGTTTTATAAATGATAAAGCGCCGACTCAGGCATAATGATTTCACTGTAATAATGAGAAACAGAGACATTAACATTCAGATGTATCAGCTAAATTACCTGATGCAACACAACGGCAGGTACCAGGAATAGATTTAATTCATCAAACATCCTCTCTCTCTATTAAACAGTTGTACTCATGAGTCACACCTCTGACAACAGATTACCCCTACCAATATGGTGCATGCAGACACATAAATTGTGTTAAATATTAACATAAACTGTACTACCTAAAAAACAGCATTGGCTCCTTATCCCTGCTAAATTTGCTTCCACTTGAGCCACTCTCCCACTTTTAGATATGAGATATAAGACACTTAAAATGCTCCGCCAAATGGGAGAAAATACATCTGTATGGTGTACCGCATTCTTCTCTTCTGCACTCTTCAGCAAAAGCTGTCTCCACCAGGCAATGCAATGTTGTCCCCCTTTGTGTCAAGTCAAAAAGTAAATCACAAAAACAGCGCCATCCTTCCATAAAATAAAATAGAAAATAAACACATGCATATGTATATATATATATATATATATATTGCATCTGAACGCCTACACCCACCCATATTGTGAGGCCCCGGACGTGCCACTCAAGGGGCGGTCTATTCCGAGCACGGCGATGGCCGACAGCATCCGCAGCCATAAACGCACCTCGACTGTGAAATTGGGCGTGCATGTTGACCTGGAAACTCCACCGCTGCTACGGCCCCTCGCTACTCAGCCAGCCATACGTGACGCGGGCCCCTCCACTCGAGGGGCTCTCAGGCCTCACTGTGTACCGGGGGCCCCATGGTCTGGGGGGGGGGGGGAGGGGGGGGCAGGGGAGCGAGGAGAGAACCCTGACGGCGGGAACACGAGAGTGGGAGTCAGAGGGTGGGCGTCAGAGATGTGGAGGGTCTCTCGTTGCAGTGAGGGGCATGCGAGTGGCGGCCCACTCGCAGGGTCCTCTGCCTGAGGAAGAGGAGAAGATCCTCTGGTCGGCCGTTGGGTGTCTGTAAAAGTCGAAGGACGGATCAGTCAATGGAGACATGCAGGCTGTTGTGAGGACGTCTTTGTTTTGGAGGCTTGTGTTGTTGTCGCTATGAGAGACAAATCTTCAGGCCGATGCTCACTGACTGTGATGTATGGCTGTAGTAAGAACGGCGAATAACAATACAAAGGTGCTTTGCTGTAGAGCACTAATAACTTTAGACTGCTTGAGATTAATTACATTCGAATGCGATTAAAGAGAGAATTAGATAATTATAATCTTCCCACTAGCCTGCTGAACCTCGGCTAGATCTACATTTTAACATTTGAACCAAAGGGGGGACTTATGTGGAATTAGAGCGAGGTCTCTATTAATGGGCTGACCGAACTTAAAACCTTGGATCCTTTGTGTTTCGTTCTCTTTTGTGGCTATATACCGCCGTCCCCCAGAAAGTATTGCAAAGTCGAGAAGCTCAATTAATAATACATTGTAAAGGGGAAACCTGACAGGAGGAAATGAGACACACTAATACTAGTAATGGGAGCAGAGAGATGGCGAGCATAATTAAAGAGTAGAGGACGTGATCTGGGACTACAGATATACTTTTCCTCTGACACCAATGACCAGCGGATGATAGCAGAGGGGTGATATCCTGTCTGATTTTGACCTTGTGCGTTTCCTAAGCAGCTGCTGTATAATGCTTTAACTATGTCTTCTTTCTTCTCAAAGGGAGGATAATTATAATCCCGCTGTATTAAGATAATGCAAGTGGCCACACATTCACGTCAGTGGATTATATACTTTTTTCCCGAATGACTTAAAAAAAACTGCTTTTCAGACGGTAACTGAATTTTCTGAAAACCGGTAACTGACAACCCTGGCATTTAATTATCTACAAATTCTGACATCTTTAGTGGAACATGGCTTCCTCGATTGCACAGAAGTTATCTTTTGACGCATCACTGCAGATGAACGATGTTTGCTGGAACTTGACAATGTCTGGGAGAAACCACAGGCCCCACTATATTACACAAGAAAAATGAGGGGGGAGAGAAGGGGACTAAAAACCTCTACTACTCTCCTTCAGCTCTTAACAGCTGTGTTATAGATTTCTCCTGGGGTTTCCGCAGAAAGGTGGTTTAGACCTGCTATTTATCTTTGGTGACACGTTTATTTATATTTACACTTTTCCTCCACCCTGCTACTCACGCCTGCTTCTTTACCCTACACTTTTATCCGCGCCTGGTGAAGGTGTGGACGGCTGTTTGCCGGCATGACATGAGATAAGCATATAATGAAGGAACGCTGCGTGCCCTGTTTACAGCCAATTCTGCAGGTATGTGTTTTCTACTCCTGGTATTATTGCTAGAAGCACTACGCTGTAATCCATCGTAATCGTAGGGCTTCATGGCTGTTCCGATATGTTTTAAAAACTTTTACAGTTTGAACATCTGTAGAGCCAACTGTTTTAAAGCAAGTCCGGCAAGACCCACTGATAAAATAGTATACCATACTCCAGGGTAGTAAAGGGTGACAAAGTACAAATTGAGTCTTTTACAAGAATCCACAGAATAAAATAACAGATCTAGAGTGAGTCATTTACAATATTCCACACAATAAGAGCATAAATCTCAAATGAGTCATTTATAATCATACAATAAGAGAAAAAAACTATCGCTTTGAGTCATCCACAGAAGTTAACAATTGCCTGTTTGGACGATTGCCTTTGTGAAGTTTATGCTGCCCTCTAGTGGTCAGCAATGAATGAATACAGCTTTAATGCATCACTTTCTCCACAGCTGCCCTCCCCATCCATCATCCCAATAGCACGAATCCCACTCCCAATGCGCCTCTCTTTCCCACCTCCCAATCCTACCTTTAGTTCCTCCATCTCAAACATAGCGGGCATAAGGTTGATAAATGGAGCTAATTGTTTTATAGCAAGGCTGGGCTAATGCTGGCAGTGCAATCAGGCTAAATGAGGAGGCCTTAGGGAGGCCATTACCCTTCCCATTGTTCCAGAGGACTAGAGGACGAGGAAGGGCCAGGACACTCTAGAGGGCCCAGGTCAGCCAGAGAGACCCCCTGGCTTTCTGCACTGTGGTGGTCCCTGAACACGCCCACAAACACACACACACACACACACACACACACACACACACACACACACACACACACACACACACACACACACACACACACACAGACCAGACATACACACAAACATTTATGCACTGACACATGTGCCAACACTACACGCACACGCACACACACACGCACACACACACACACACACACACACACACACACACACACACACACACACACACACACGCACACACACACACTGCACAGATCAGACAAACACACACGTTCATGCACGGACACATTATCAAAAACATCCACAGACACACACACACATCCACACACTGAAACACATCTGCATTTAACATTCAACTCCTCCACAATGAAACAGAGGTCAGTACATTTTAAATAGTTAAGTTTAAATAGTTAAGTTGCGATTACTAAACTCTGGACAATGAATCAGGGAGATTTTTGGGTTTGATGCTGAAAAACTCAATTTCTGTTGAGTTTGTTCAAGGTGAAACCTTTATTGATTTAAATATATAATATCCTTTACCATTTATGTAACTTTGTTGTTGGGTACTTAAGAAAAATATAAGTTGAATAGTAATCTTCGAACTGAACCCTCCCATTGGGCACTGTCGCAATGTTTTTGTTGATAACGAAATTATCTCAAGGCTGTTACCCTACCCGCAGTTCTACATATATTGTATTATATATGTATTATTATTCAATCTGACTACAGCAAAAATCAATTGTAAAGCCTTAAAGTACCTTTAGAGTTTTTAGATTGTATTCATGAAAAGCTAATTAGTCAACTCTTATCATCCCTACTGAGAATCATTCATAAATACTAAAACGAATGACTTAGAGGATTACATACTGCCTTATCTGCATGTGTCCCTCCTACAGTGGACAGGGGAAGGATGACAGGGAACAGTCAACCAAATGATTGACATCCAAGTGGATGGCCAGCATCTAAAGGTGCTGTGGGAAGACAGGGCAGAGTTGTGAAGAGAGAGGACAACAGGGCACAATTTGAAAACGAAACAAACAAATGAATAGACCCCTCCCACCTTAGATTTCTGCGCATTGAGAAGTGTTGCGTTCACACCCTGTGATTGACAGGCAAGATGGATTCCCTGAACGACTATAGGATGAGATCTGATTGGTTAGAAATTAGTTAGGAGCGGATTCAAATGTTAATGATCATAGAGAGGCAGGCATGGTCAAATAGAAATAGATATTATCATTGAGCAATTTCACTCACTTATGGATAGCTGTGGCATTTCTAACAAATTACACTCAAATTATGGCTCTGCAATCTTCCCTGAAGCACATCTCTCTATCTACCAAGGAGGTAAATTCTGATCAGGATGCACAGTATGATAGCTCTGGTAGAATTCAGGTTTGATTGACAACCTTAGCTGTACAAATGACCGTCACTATGTAGAATAAAAGCGCATAAACATGTCATCATCTATGTACTGTGCCAGCATCCATGTAAGGCTTTTGTTTTATTTTCTCTAAAAGCTTTTTTTTTTTCAATCTTTCAGTTACAATTACAAATAATTCCCTCTACTTTATTTATGGCTTCTGTTTTTATCACTAAGTTATTCAAAGTGTTTCATAAGAATCCCAAACATCTATAATTGGGCCTTAGCAAGCTCAGTCATGGTAGGGTCTTGAACACGATCCATTTTGTCCCAGTCGGTCATTAAGTGCTTTAACTAGCCTTCCTACAGCGGGGTATTGTATAATTGCATGCTAACAGCTTGGTCATTATAGTCCATCCAGTTCCAAGCTCTCCAAACAGGGGCACCGGGGGATCCCATTGGCCTCTCTCTCTCTCAACAGTTGTTGGCGGCGCCGCCTTCCTTTTCTGACTACCCGATAAAGACGACCCGTTCTCCCTCAACACCATGTTATCTCCCACCATCTGAGCCAATTAACATTACAGCTCATCTCCTCCACAATGGCATACGATCGGAAGGGAGTTGATTTGCACGGGGGCTAATCAACGGGCAAAATGGGATCTCTTCACGCGTTGGTTCACTCTCATCCATTAGTGAGTGTGATTGGCTGCTGCCAAGCTAGCACCTCCCTAAAGGCTCAGGAGGCAATTCCTTCACTAATGGATAAATGACCCCGATGATGGAGAGCATGTCCAAACAGCCCCCCCCCTTCACCCACCCCAGCCCAAATAAATCAACTGTGTCGCAAACAGACATGCAGGGGGGGAAATGGGGATGTTTGTTGGTAGACAGCGCATACACACCAACACACTCAAGCAAGCTCATTTTGTTTCCGTTTTTGGATATTTGTGAAAACGCCTTCCACTCAAAGTCGTGTCCTGGCGGTGACAGATGCCGGCGTGAGGGGCGATGAGTCAGCACTGATGGCGAGCAGGCTCCACCTGACGCCGTCACGGTGAGGTGTGCTACGGCACGACAAACAAGGAAAGAAATAAAGAAATAAAAAATAGTTTATGTTGCGTTGAGTTTGAGCGATAGAGGGGAATGGATCACCACAGTGTGTTCCTTGGCACACAAGTCAATAACCCATGGGTAATTATCGACGACTTCCCTCCGTTTAGACCGATAAGGGGGTCTGAGTGATAGATTGCTTTGCCGGGGGGAAATCATTGATCTCTGGGATTAATGTTGGCCCCAAGTGCAAGGCAGTCAAATATATTTTTTCGGTAATTACACATTTACATAGTGCTAATTTTCCTCGTTTGAGTTGCCATGTCGCTGTAATCGTTTATACTTCCTTTTCAAAATCAGATGTTTAAAATGGCCGATAAACATTTAGCATAGCGCTGAATTATTTAAGATATGACACATTGATCTAATGCCTCGGTTTATGTTTTCATTTGCGGTTTTATTGCCATGGAGCCAAATAAGATACAATTCATAAATAAGTATGGTCTATTTATTTCTTGTACTTTGAATTCTGAGTTATGGGTCAGATGTATATTTGCTTTATGCAACAGTGTATTCTGTACAGCATGGAAAATAATATATTGTTTCTCACAGATAATCCCAGCGCAACACTGTTATACTTTAAAGCATCACAGAAGGGCAATTTATCCATGTCATATATACCTCCAGAGAAATGACAAACAATATTTGTTTATGCGCTTTTATTCTACATAGTGACGGTCATTTGTACAGCTAAGGTTATCAATCAAACCTGAATTCTACCAGAGCTATCATACTGTGCATCCTGATCAGAATTTACCTCCTTGGTAGATAGAGAGATGTGCTTCAGGGAAGATTGCAGAGCCATAATTGAGTGTAATTTGTTAGAAATACCACAGCTATCCATAAGTGAGTGAAATTGCTCAATGAGAATATCAATTTCTATTTGACCATGCCTGCCTCTCTATGATCATTAACATTTGAATCCGCTCCTAACTAATTTCTAACCAATCAGATCTCATCCTATAGTCGTTCAGGGAATCCATCTTGCCTGTCAATCACAGGGTGTGAACGCAACACTTCTCAATGCGCAGAAATCTAAGGTGGGAGGGGTCTATTTATTAGTTTGTTTCGTTTTCAAATTGTGCCCTGTTGTCCTCTCTCTTCACAACTCTGCACTGTCTTCCCACAGCATCTTCAGATGCTGGCCATCCACTTGGATGTCAATCATTTGGTTGACTGTTCCGAGATTATAGCTAAGCAGATGGCATGTTCTGTGTTGTTTATTCGAAAACAAATTGTTATTTTGTAATTATTAATTCATGTTTGTATTGAAGTATGTATTGATAATCTGTCACCACATAGGACCTTTTTCCCTGTTGTATGAAACCTGGGAGAGGTTTTCCTTCAGGGATTTCTTCTGTTAGGTAAGGTTGAGGCAAGTACTTGGTTATGTTTGTTGTGGAAATAATCAACTAGTTTGCCAAGAGGCGAGGAGAGAGAACAGTTAACATGAGAGATTTTATTCTCAGTACACCTGTAAAAAAATGAAAAATTAAGTCATCCACTGCTCGTTTAGAACCACCTCCCCTGACCACTCTTTCTCATCGGTCGTAAAAATGTCAACCCCTTTTCTTCTACCAGGTCAGTGTGACATGTGGCCATGTCCACTCATCAATTGAACATCATCCTGTTTTGCTTGACCCCTGTCAGTTTTTTACAGCACACCAACCACTTAAGCAGTTCATTAAACTTTCTTCATAATATTTGTATAGATCTATGTGTGCGCATACATGTGTATACACATAATATGTATATATAGTGTGTGTGTGTGTGTGTGTGTGTGTGTGTGTGTGTGAGAGGGGTGTGTGTGTAAGGCTGTGTGTCTGTGTGTGTGTGTGTGTGTGTGTGTGTGTGTGTGTGTGAGAGGGGGGTGTGTGTAAGGCTGTGTGTCTGTGTGTGTGTGTGTGTGTGTGTGTGAGGGAGGTTGTGTGTGTTAGGGTGTGTGTCATCAGGGCTCGCATCATACCATCTCCACCCACCACGCTTGCTCATTGGTCATTGGTTACATGAATTTCCCTGACATATCTCTTAAAAAAGTTGTTGTTTTCAATTTCTAAATGCCAACCCTTATCTGACACCCGGCTATTCTGACATGGTCTTTTGTTCCTCTTTGGTCTCTCTCTGATGTTCAAGTACACTGACCACTTCAGCACATTACTCTTTTTCCATAATATTTTTACGTGCGTATGTATTTAAGTGTGTACATGTATGTGTGGGTGTGTGTGTGTGGGTGTGTGTGTGTGGTGTGTGTATGTGTGAATATGTCTGTGCGTGTGTACGTGTGTGTGTGTGAAGGAGGTTGTGTGTATGTGTGTGTTTGAGAGAGGGAGGGTGTTTGTTTGGGTTTGTGCTATATGTGTGGGGCTACGTTTTTGTATATTTGTGTACATGTAAAATAATTGGTTCAAGTTGTGCTCACTGATCCTTCCTTATTACAGTTGTAGTTAGGGTTAGCTTAGGCTCAGGCACATATTATTATGTATTACCTGCATGGGCCTTCTCTGAGTTTGCCCTTGTATCTGATTCCAGTATTGTCCCAGTGATGTGATGGACGAACCTGTTGCCAGCCACGTTTCAGCCTTCTAAATCAGTCCATTTAAGGCAAAGCTTAAGGACAAGACAGGTCTATGAAATTATGTTCACACTGTTCCATTTAAATTATTGACGACGGTGTTTGCTTGAATCAATTGACGGATGGATTCAGCCAATGCTGTTCCCTGGGAAGGACACTGAAGCAGCAGGCTTCGGATAAGCCCTCTCACTTATTACTATTGACAGTGTTTTAAGCGTAAAGCAGGGAACTTCTGCTCTGGGGGTCAACGGTTCACGTCGAAGTCACTTGACGTGACTATCACTCTGAGACTGCAACTGATACCAAAAAACATCGGCATATACGCAGAGAGGCACTCTTTAGAGATGTGTTTGTTTGTCAATGCCAATTAAAAAAAGCGTGCACTCAGTAGAAAGTTGATGGACTCTTTTCGTTGCAAACGTAAGCTTGAGTGAAAGGACGAGATTTGAGGTGTCTTATATACGAACACTGCATGACATAAAAAGATAAATGATGACAAAAAAAATGCTAAAACTTCTACACACATGAAGAAGAAACTGAGACCTTGCATCAGTCTTTTGTCAGTGATCCGTATCTGCTATATTTTACCTTACTACCTCCTTTCATTATATTCAATATAAATTCTAGCTAAACTATTAAATATAAAAAAATGAAATATATATAAAATTCAATGTAAAAGACAGGAAATACTAAATTAATACTAAATACTTACATAGGCATTGGAGCATATAAATGGGCTGGCTGCTCGCTCACATTTGAGGCAATATGGCCACCATAGGAACGGTCTTTAAAACCGGCCTGGTGTACGCTAATGGTATCGGGAACAGAAGCTCCGACCGGTAGGCTTCGCTTGCCATCGGCCTCACTCCATTGACTCATCTCTCTCCATTAGGATGCGTGCTCAACCACCACTGTGCAAAAGGCATATCCGTCCATCAAACTCTCATTAACCTTGTGTTTGATTGCATCGCCGGTCGGGACAGTGACTCCTGAGACTCCCTGAACAGAAACAGCACAATGTTTGCCGCAAACTCTGTTAAGAGCTATAATTATGAAAACACACTGGTCCTGGGATACAAAACACAACAGTAGGTATTCTCTAGATTGGATAAATGTGAAATAATACAAATTAAAACCACTTCCAACACATGAGAATTCCCTTTCAACGTTTCCCAGGCAGCCATTGACTGCTATTCATGGGCATAACTAAATTAAGGACAACCATTAACGACGAACACAAAGTGCTTGGTGTAGTATCCTTAATCTGTATTCAGGATTATAAATGCCACACATGGCTGGGTTTCAAGTTCATCCAGTGTGAAGTCTCAATAGGGTCGGTCTGCAGACAAAACCTAGTGTGACGACGGCATGACTCAATCTAAACACACAAAACTGTTTTCTCAAGGATGAGACAGCCCTTTAAGTGGGTAATAGGTTTGTGTTCAACCTATCCACTCTACTCTAAACGCTAGGCAATGGTTTCCACTAAAAACACAATGGCATTTATTCTTTCACTTTCATCATCCAGATGGTTTATGAAGCTGTATAATAAGACAAGGGCAAGAAAAGATGCAAAGCTAAATTGGAAAATCATATTTCTCTTTCAAGGGCAAGTTATCCAAAATGTCATATGAATGTTTTTAATCCAACTTTCCTGGTGCCTGAATTGACGTGTAAAAACGAGACCCTTGTTTAAATGCAATTTAATTGTCACACATAAACTTTGACTTGGATTTTCTTTGATTAGGTGGGCGCTCTGTATGCTTTTTATTACGGCCAAAAGGATTTTGCGATGTACTAGCAAGTGATTAATATTTGTTTTAATTAAACTGGAGTCCCAAGCTAACATATGGTAATCAATATTAAATTTGTTTCTTGCATATTGATAATTACACACAGAGGGAGATAATTGGTTAACAGCCCTGGGTCTGTGTGAGCGAGGTCAAGCAAACATTTCCTCAAACGAGTTGAGGGAAGATTTGGCAGGAATGATTAATAAAACATGAAGTCAACCAGCGTGGCTCATAGCCCTTTATTTTAGGATCCACCCCAAGTGTTGGTAATAAAAATATTAAGAGTATGACTCCGGGAAAAAACGGACAAAAAAGATTAAACAAAGCACTATTAAATGTACCAAAACAACACAAACATTAAGTCTTTTTTTCTAATAGAAAATATAAACATAAATATGATTCGTAACAGGCAGAATGAGAGTATTTCAATAGGCTCTTTGTGATATCCCATTATTAAAGGAAAGTATACATAGAAGGCTATTTATGGGCTGATAATGCCCTACGAAGATATGGACATTGTTGGGAAGGGCAAATCTGGATCCAGTTATGTATCTTTCGAAAGTGAAACCTGGATCCAAATGGGATACCATTAGATGGCTCTCCTTCCTGCAAAGACATACACACACACATTTGGTAAATGAGTACAGCTGGGAACAAGCAGGAAGTGGTTGTTACGCCATACTCCTTTTCAAGGCATTAGAAGAGCATCTGCTCTATGGAGCTCAGTCCAGAAGAAAACCTACAGAATGTTCTGAAATGGAGAGCCACGTGTATGTGTGTGCATGTGTGGATGCATGCGTGTGTGCGCAGATTGAAAACTCATCTGTTCTGATTACATCCTGTCCAATGAAGAACTAAGAAAGAAACTGTGTGTGTGTGTGTGTGTGTGTGTGTGTGTGTGTGTGTGTGTGTGTGTGTGTGTGTGTGTGTGTGTGTGTGTGTGTGTGTGTGTGTGTGTGTGTGTGTGTCTGTGTGTGTGTGTGTGTGTGTGTGTGTGTGTGTGTGTGAGAATGCCTGGATATGTATTGCATTTGAAACGGAAATTGGCCAGTGTGGATTCTTCTCAGGCACACTTTGGAAATAAACGCAATTTCTTGTCATATATTCTGTGTGTGTGTCAGGAGTGCTAGTCAGTGCCCCTGATCACTGGACACTTTGTCTTCCACCCGGTCCAACTAGGATCCATAACAAACAGAATGTGTTAATTGGTAAACAGCATAACAGAGGAATGGAATCACAAGCCGGCATATTCGGTTGTAGTATAAACTATCTTCCACTCCCCCTCTTAGTGCTCCTCACCACAGTCATTGGTGAAGCGTTCCTTGAATCGCTCTTGTCTTTGTTGATCTATTGTTTTGATTTTTACCATTTCACACCTCGCCTCGCAAAACTCTTCCGTTTGGCATTCAGCCAGACAAACAGAGCTGAGTCGATGTGAATATACAGGCCTTTGATTGACGCAGTGCTATCTGACAGGCGTCTTATTTTTCTACAGCTTTGTTTTGAAGTTCTTCCCTTTAAAACGTGCTGCCAGCTTGAATGTTTACCCCCGGAGAGCGGCGGAGAGGCAGGAAGTTCTGCAGACGCTAGCAAACTCTGACCCGTGTTGTAGAATGTTGGTGTATTTTAGAGTCTCTCTGTGTTCACATCTCTTAGTGTGGGGACAGGCCAGAGCCTCTAAAACTTATACGAGCTGTTATTTCCAACAATCCTCCATTTGTTTATGTCCCTACAAGGAAAAACCAAATGGCCCATCCAAGGCCGTCTGGGTCATAGCCAGGGTAATACATCTTATCAAGGGAGAGACTGCTTCTGTTCTTTTGTTATTCATGTTCTCTTATGTATAATATATAATATATTTATAGTATGTCTGGAGACCCTCCTCACCCTCCTATACTATAGAATTTTCAACCTCATTCTGTACCTTGCTGTATTACATCAAGAATGTAAATAATTACATTGCAAGAATTACTACTATGACAAAAAGATACATAATGCAGAGTCTATGCACGCAGCTTCGAAATACGCTGAAATCTAACAGTGTGTTGCTTTCACAGTGTCGTTCCCAAGGTATGGGTGAAGGGTACCCAGAAACAAAGTGACAGCTTGTGATATGTCGCAATACATAGTGAGAAGGCAGTTTGATAGTATGTGTGATTAGAACAAGAGAATCCTCTCGTATGATTCCAAGGACAAGATATCTACAGGCTTGGCATTAGTGATTGCTTTCTTTCAACATGTCCTGAGATAAGTATCAACAGAGATTGAACGTGACATTTACACACACACACAGACAGACACACACACACACATAGACTCACAACCCGCAAACACTTGCACTCGCCACACACTTCTGGAAGACACGTGCTTTGACATTTCTGCCTTCCTGTGTATCTGAATGAATTGCTCCTAGGCCTACTCGCTCTAACTGTTTGAGGTTAATTTGTGGATACATTTTTTGGTGAATTTCACCTATATTTTCACCTACAATTTCAAGATTTTCCAGGATTCAAGCAGTTTGTGAGATTCTAATATTCGTAATGGTGTCACTGTCAAAGACACACACAAAAACAGTTGTTGGTTGATCAACTGTCCAGATAGAGCGATAACACCTTTCCATGATGAAGCAAGTGAAGGAAAGTAGAAAGTATTTGCTGGTGATTTGATGTTATGTTGTGTGAGCTTCGAGCGCTCCTTTCCTGTGAAGGGTATGTGTGTGTGTCGGAGTGTCCTGTGTTTGAGGTGTCGGCAGAGGTCATTTGACTCAGGGCCTTGATCTTCTCTGGAATGTCATCTTACATGTGGCTTTTCCAAAAGGTCAACACGGACGACTCGGGGGTTCTGACTATTTGTCCTGATTTCCCAAGACAAATACTCCCAAATATACAAAAACAATGCACCGTGCACAATTGCAATACACCGTAGCGGCTATAAAACTGCCACCCACACTATTACACGATTCAAAGCTGTGTTTCTGCTTTGGTCTGAGGTCAAATGACCCAGCTACTGAAATAGCAAAAACATTTGCACAAAAGCATTTCAGAGATAAATAAATAAAACAATTACAGCTGCTACATTTTATTTTGTGCATAAAGTGGTAATGTTGTTGCCGTGTTTTTTTAACAAGTTCAGATTGTTTTACTTCCAAACTGAATTAAACTGCCTGCGCTTCACATTGCAAAAAAATAAAATCTGTGTGTGGAGTGTGTGTGGGTGACGGCTGGTTGAAGTGGCCTCAGATAACTCTGGCTGCCTTAACCATCCATCACCCACACACTCCACAATACTACCTACTTATGACGCTGATCTTACTAAAGTACCATACCTCTTATATCAGTCATAGGCGGTAGAAGGTGAACAATACATGGCTAATACATTGAAGACAACAGGAGGGTGTGTGTGTGTGTGTGTGTGTGTGTGTGTGTGTGTGTGTGTGTGTGTGTGTGTGTGTGTGTGTGTGTGTGTGTGTGTGTGCGTTTGTTAGGGAGGGTGTGTGTGTGTGTGTGTTTGTGTGTGTGTGTGTGTGTGTGAGAGAGAGATAAGGAGGGTGTGTGTGTGTGTGTGTGTGTGTGTATATGTTTATGTGTCCACATTACATTGAACACAAATCATGCAGTGTGTTTGGCGCGGCTTATCATTATCATGGAAGATTTGTCAATATTTGTTAAATCAAACATGACCCGAAGATTGCTCATCCGTCTGCTCCTGCGATGGTCGTTGGTGTGCCAAACCACAATGTCCCGAAATTAACAATTCTCTTTGTTGCAGAATAACCGTGTTGATAAATGGGCCGGATTCGATTAGCGCTTAGAAGAGATCTGAGGACCGGGATTCCATTTGTTCCGCTGGTGTGAGGCATGTTATTTCTCCCATGTCGTTCCTCTCATGCTGTTTCTCTCATGTTTTTTGTCTCATGTTGTTTGTCTCAGGGTGTTTGCGCTGACATGTGGGCGGTGGGGGATGAACATATAATCGTAATCCAGTGCAGATAAATGCAGAGCGAGAGAGAGACAGAGAGAGAGAGAATGAATAGCCGGACAAAATGCTACATCGAGGCTATGCATTTCATAACCGATGCAGAGCCGAAAACACAACATGCAGGACATGATATCTGGCGGCTGATAATCACTAAACCACTATCTCATCACAATCCACTCGGCCGTTTTTTTAACACATGCTTTATCCTCTTTTAACGTGAAATGTGGAGTTGTTCTCTTCCCATTCTGTCCCTCTCGTCTTCGCTCAATAGTACTCACCTTTACTTATCAACACGTAAGATGAAAAGCTACTGATATTAGATAGAATGAGATATTATTGTCAGTAGTTATTTATTATTTCTCAATTATGAACCTGCTTATGCTTAGGTCTTTTTAAATAGTTCTTATTTGACATATAACAGGAGGAAAAAGACATACATTCAGAGGGTATGAAAACAGGGTGATTTAAGCAGAAGTATTGAGACATAAAGAACGCTGTTGGTTTAAGGCAAAGCAGGGATATGATTACCAAGCAAAACACCTCACAATTCACCCTGTAAGGCCTTCTTCTGATGACCATAGTTGATCAGAGGGGTTTTATACGTTCTGTAAACTCACATCAGAACTGCATTTTAGATGCGCATAAATATCCAACTTAATCAAGCACTTTACAGTACGTTTACGTTACCCAGGGCCACATTTATGACCAAACATGTTTTATAAAAACGTGCTTTACTCTGAGTCTAAGCAATCATTTGGTATATAATAAGTCAGGGTGTTTTTATAGGGGCACGAGCGATATCGTTTTTGGACCGCGACTGGGGAGCCGCGATTGTGTCGTATTCCACATGAAATGACTGGGAGTTGGAGCAGGTGTCATAGCCCTTCTGTCCCTAACGCTCTCAGCTGTCAATCCTTGTACCGTTTGATGGGGTCCGGTCCCACGTTGGGGCTCTGAAAGACCGGCCAGCCCTTCAGTATCTCATCACGGCACTACAGCGGAGGATCAGGAGTCCACTCCATAGGCGCTGGGTGTTGTCACTAAGTACAGACCGGGAGACGTTAGAATTAGAATGAAGGCTTCGCAGAGGAACAGGAGGACGTCTAGCTTGTGAAGGGTGCACCGGGCACGTAAACGCACACACACACACACACACATGCACGCACACACAGACAGGATTTGCCAGTTTGGCAGCAGGAACATGCTTCGACAGTGACATCACCCCAAATGTCATTAAAATCTGTGTTCAGCACTGGCAAAGTGGATTGACTTTATGCTGTTAGGAAGTTTGTTGTTGTTGCTCTTCTTGTTCAAATCCAATTATATTGGGTAAAACTTCGATAAATCTGGTTTGAATGAAATGATGCAGTTTGAGAATAATGGTCCTTGTGGCGTGCAACTTTCTCCGTCTGTTGCTTTCTGTTACGCAGGGTACATCAAAGATACTAGAAGGTAGAATTATCATTTTCTTGTCTTGCTGTCCCTCGGTCATGACAAAGTCAAGCCAGCCAGCTCAAAGCCTTGTTTTTAACATCCATGCCTGTGTGCATGCTTTGCTGTGTTGGCGCTTCATCGATTGGTCGAGCTCTTTGCAGCTGATCGGTTTAAAACGGAGCTGTACAGGGAAGAGCATGTTCTAACAACCTAGCAAGACTATGAATGTAACGTTGTGTAATGAAAGCTTAAAATCAAATCTGGTCTCATTCTGGCACATATTCACCAACCCCACCTTTAATGGAGGTGATAATAAACAGTGTCGTAAAAGACACACAGCAAATAACCGCAGAGGAAAACTCAACACAGACGAAACCTTTCCTCAGCCTCGAAGATTACACAGAGAGGGACCCGGGATGGCAAAGCAGAACAGATGAGACCATCCGAGCCCCCGTGTGAAAGCATTTTTAACAAGCCGAGTGTTCAGGTACAGTATATTAGACGCAGCCGAGGCAGAGGGCCTGTCGACCCGTGTCGGCCACCTTTCAAATCCCATCTGCGTCAATGAAATCAGGTGTCAAGAGTTTGTGGAGGATGCAGCGAAAACAAGCCAAACTCAATCACGGCCGGAGCTGTCACATCTGGTGAGAGGGCAGATAAAATAACAGAAGAGGAGCGCACGCCGGCTTCTGCGTGACGTTCGCCGCTGTGAGCGAGAGAGGTAGAGAAAATAAACCAAGTCACCTTAAAAGCGAAGGCCACGCACCAGGTGGCGACGCTGAAGGACCGGAGATAAGGTTGGGAGGCTTGCGGGGGAACGCTATGTGACACGTGTCTGCCACAAAATGCCACGTTGTGTGGAACGACGGAGGCCTGTAGGGAAAATGAAGCCGCGCTGCATTAAGCCGGAGAAAGTGCTCCGGCTTAATGGCGGAAGGTGAGATTCAGCTCTCAAAAGTCACAGGGAGAAGTGATTTTGCATCTGTGTGTGTCGGTGTGTGTGTGTCGTTGTTTGTCCATGTTGGCGTTTGTTGTGAGTGTGAGTCTGACATGTGCACCCATGTGTGCATGTGTGTGTATGTCGACGGGTGCATTTGTGAGTGTGTTCCTGACTGCGTTCGGTGTGTGTGCTTTTCTTTGGGCATGCACCAGTGTGCATGTGATATACATACGGTGAAACAGTGTGTGAGTTTGCATGTGCACATGTGCACACGTGCATGTGTCCCAACTGTGTGCACACAATCGTGTGTGTGTGCATGCACATGCCTGTGTAACAGACTGTTTACGCACGCACGTGCACACGGCACGTGCGTGCGTACCCACATGTGCACCTGTCTGACTCTGAGCATGCACGTGTGTGCATGTGCACGTGTGCACTTGTATGAGTGCACATGCCCCCGTTCACCTTTTGCCCGCGCTGGTTCCCATCTCATTGATAAACATGCGCGTGTCATGCTAGCCAGCGGGCCGCACAGTGAGGGAGTGGACGCCAACGAGGGTCAGCTTCGCCAGGCAGCATGATGCATGGCACTGCAACATCTCTATTCGCTCTCCCTCTCTATCTGACGGCCGACTCCGTCAGTCCGCGCTGACACGCAGGGCTGCTCACAGGTGACAGAACTATTATTGTATGTCACCTGTCACCTGAATATATGAGACAGGCCGGACAGGGATATCCAATTACTACTTTCTCTCCACATTGCCGTTCCCTCCGTCGCCCCAGCCGGCCAAATACATCCTGCGTGAAGGGGCCAATTGCCTGAAAACATCTTGTGTGATGGGGCTACATGATGGACTGTAGATTTAGGACTTATTGAAAACTAATTTGATGTTTCATTAATATTGCACCTAATCAATCTCGCGGCACACATATCATTTTTCCCCCTGACTAAAGACCTATATCGGTGACAAACGGCACCGCCCCGTCCATTTGTCACTGCTTCCTCTGAGTTCCTCTGAGTCCAGGCTTACAGGGCAGAGGAAGGAAAGACATGCACTGCAATATCTACCCTGGTCCGCGTTTACCCCACAGTAGTGATCCTGTTTTTGGTATACACCCCCCTGTCTGTATATTCCTTCAAATGAGACACAAACCATCATTCATGCATCGGCCGTTTCTACCACTACTAGTCTTAGTACTGATAGACTTAAAATACTGCTATACATATGGTATCTCAAATTAGTACTCATCACATGATAATACTAGTCGCAGTATTAATGATAATCATAAAAATGATTAATGAATTCAACTAAGTTTACAATCTTCAGATTGTAGTCTTAGTAGGTATACACCTATAATACTCTGATACATATGGTGTCTCAAATGAATGCTCAACACATAATAATAATAGTCGCAGTAATAATGATAAACATAAAGATGATCAATGATACAACTAAGATATCAAACTACAGATTGTAGTCTTAGTAGGGATACACTTATAATACCCCCATACATATGGCATCTCAAATACTAATCGTCACATGATGATACTCGCAGTTGCATTCATATTGATAATCATAAAGATAAACAAAAAAAACAAAAAAAACAATGTCATATCTTTTACACTAGCAACGCGATGTTCATCATGTCGGGAAGGCGGGGCCATCGATCGAAGCCCTCCTTCGCCTCGTCCTAGACGCAGCTCCACAAACGACCCTGGATTAAGGCCATTCGTTTAAGTCCCAGATCAATTGTCAAATTGTTGTTTCGACCAGTTAGCCTCCAGTAGATTACATTCCAGTGTTGCGCCAGGGTGGGCAGAGCATGCGAGAGACACAGACGCAGAGAGAGAGAGATGACAGGGCGCCGCCGTAACGAGCTGTGTCTTCACCATTCATCAATGCCTTCCACACAATTTGCTGCCCGCGAATTGGGGCTGACCCGTCTCAGGGGTTAGCGAGCAATTCTGCGCCGCCGTCGGCCTCCATCAGAAAGCACTTTCTGCTTATTCAGAGCGTTCCCTTTGAGTGAATCCATCTTGAAGACCACCGCCGATGCCCCACTCCCCCCCCATCCCCCCACCTCCCCCGCTTTGCGGCCGATAACACCCACCCACTGAAGCCAAGGGCTGCATGACTGCACCACCTCTCTCCTCTAATACAATGACTTGGCTGGATAGAACGAGGCAGAGAGAGAGAGAGAGAGACACAGAGAATGAACGACAGATGGAGAGAGAGATAGAGGGAGGGGGGAGAGACAGAGAGTCTGTCTTTGTGGATGTGTTTGTGAGACCAACGTTGCGTGCCCCGTCTTGTCCAAGTTAAGAAAAGTATTTTTGATATCGCCTCTACGCGAACAAGCAAATCACCTTTAATTGCATTCCCGGCGGGGGAGGCAGGGAGGGGGGGGGGGGGGAAGATGGGAAGTGCTGGTTGGCTGCCGGTGTCTCTGGTGTGCGAGTTCACCCTGTCATGATGAAAAGCCCAGCCGATTCGCTCCGGGTCCTTTTCTCATCTCTTCACCATCTCCTTACACCAACTTATTCTCCGGCCGAGATTAAAGGTCCGACACGGCGGCTGAGAGTGTGATTGTAATTGGTTTGAATGAGGCTGCGCACAGTGGAATGAGGTGCGGCTATTTTATGATTATTGAATTCCACTTAGCGTCTAATGAAAAAAGGTCCTCCAGTCCACTGCAGGGAGGGGAGGGTTATCCCTCACAATCTGGCAACATTGCTGGGGGAATTGAAGACTTAATTAAACAGCCCAGGATCCGAAACTCCCGAGCAAGGCAGTTACAAAGTGTGATTAATAATGGTCGGTAATTAATTTGTTTGGTTTATACACTTTTGGAAAGATGTACACAAATAGACGGGAGCCTTGGCACTGGAAACTGTGCACAACTAAAAGAAGAAGAAAAGAGCTGCTTTTTCTCTTGTTCATGTGCCAGGTTAATCAGAAGTTTAATGAGAAAACAGAATACGCAAAATAGTTGACCACAAAAAAAAAACACCTGCCTCCTGTGTTGACTTCTACTAATAAGGGTCATGTCGGAATAAACAAGTATTCGATTATTCATTCATGGAGGCGTAATATAGTAGAGGTTTTATGGTAATTCAGCAGAACCTGCTTCTAGGCTGAACTTTAGAGCTGTGTACCTATAACAATAGTCGAATGCTGCATCGTATTGGCTCGCCACAACCTTGAATAAATATGCAGCTCAAATCACACGCCCATGGTGGGACAGACACGATGGGTTTTGATTTTCTGCATCCAATTGATTTTCTTTAAATTACAGCCACTCTACACTTTGTTCTTTGTGCCGTTAAAACGATATGATTGTAGTTATTGTTTGTGTTGTGCCGGAAATACGATGGAATATATTTGGGTCGTCAATCAAATGGGCGTTGAGACAAGAGGAGAAGACGGGAGACGACAAAAAACCAAACACTTCCAGCTTTTCAGATCACGAAAAACAAAATGCTACTATTTAGAACATTGCAGCAACAATAGAGTAGCACCGCCACGAAATGGAGGGTAATGTAGCCCCTATGTTGTGGATATTGACCCCTGGCTTATTTCAGCATTGGAGGATGGAATGAGAGAGGACTGTTATAGCCTTGTGCGTAGCTATGCGAAGTTACAAGCCTGTAACAACCTTCATATTTTGTTAAACTATGTTATTTTGTGGGTCTTCATATAGGATGTAGGTGCAATCTGCTGAGGCATTTTAAATAAACAAATTGGAATTCAACGTAGAACTGAAGCTGGCCTTTGACCGACCCCTAGGTCAGGTTATCCTGCTCATACCTCACGGTGTCGGCGAATCCGACTAATCGATTACTCACTCTAACGCTCACAACTGATTATTGAAGACATGCAACATACGAGTCGTGCAAATCCCCACTACTCATCGATAAAAAAAAAAAGTACTCAGACAGGATCTTTATCATGCAGTCGCATACTGCAGTGAGTGAAACTAAACCATCACGCATTACCATTTGAAAGTGTTGCTACTTTTCAGCAAACACATCAGTCAAATCCCCAAAAGGCTTCACATGAGGAGAACACTACATCCAGAGTGAGAGCAACCTGGGCTCTTACGACGGGGACAGGGGGGGGGGGGGTTAACCGCAATATAGCAGCCAACAAAAGTACCCTCTGAGTTATTTCGATGGTTTCGTATCGATTTGGACCGTGCGTTGGTTGAATTCCCAGCGACTCCTCCCCCTCCCCCTTTAAACAAAGACTGAGGATCACTTCACCATAATAACGTGGCCATCGTGCAGCCGGTGTGACAGATGAGAAAATTGTGCTGAGAACAGATTCGCTGTTGCCGGTGCAAAGTGTTATTATGCTTATAAACACAGGAAAATGTCCACCTTAGAGGCACACTTGGAATGAGCAGGACACTTGAACGCACAATGAATCCAATCTTAAGGGCAATACGCTTGTGCTAGATTGAACACGAGATACGTTCATTCTATAGAACCTCCACGGGCTATTCTGTGAGTTATAGTTTGGTTATCCATTGTTGCTGTTCACATTGTTTTAAAGACTTCCCCTTAAACCCGGGCTTTTGCTGCACTTCCACCCGTAAGCGCTTGTTCACAGCATTGTTATGATCCACAAACAGAACTAGACCAATTAAATTGAGGTCGCATTGCCTGGAAGTACTCGATTGTAAGCAATATGTGAGAAAGCTGATGTTTCCATCTGAGTTAACCCCAGTAACCGTCACCCAGAGGATAATGGAGCTTTGTTTTAAAGCCGATATGCTATCACCAGCCATGAAGTAGTTGTATTAGAATATTACTGTTATAAAAAGGAAAGTATTTAATCTGAGACTTAGAACACACAAGCAAGCAAAGGTTGATCATCAAAGTCACAACTCTTCTCTGTTTTGGCAGCGCAGTGGTGGAACAAGCTCCCTGCTGATGTCAGGCCCGCAGTGTCGCCCAGCAGCTCCCGCAAAAGACTCAAGGCTCACTTGTTCAGAGTTCACCGAGATGCTGCATACTCTCACCCTTTACGTAAGAGGGGTGTGGGGGGGACACCTCCTTTACACACTTATTGCATAGTGTATAGTATAGTCCTGGTGCTTACTGTACGCACTTATTGTATGTTGCAAGTCCTTGCACTTAAAAATAGTACTTAACATTGTGTAGCATCTTATCCTAGCTATCTTTGTTGTATACATGGAATGGGTTAACCTAGCATTTGTTAGTGCTTGGCACTTGGTTCTTCTATGAACATCCTTACCGTACGACAGCGATTTATTGTTTGTCTTTTTTCTGACAAATGTACTCATGTGAGTTGTTTTGGAAAAAAGCGTCTGCTAAATGCCCTAGATGTTAATGTAGGGCAAATAAGTGTTTGGCTGTATGCCCCTCTCTTTCTGGAAACCATCCCCCTCTTTGGTCCCATAGCAGGTACCAGGTACTATGGCATCTATAGGGTGTTTCACTACATGTCGGTTGCCACCAGAACAGAGGTTAAAAATAACTGTAATCATGGTTTTCCTGGCAACCTCCCCTTTGGTCACATTTCACAGCAAACCTCCCATTAACCGACCTCACTCCCCCCACGCCTTTCCAATCTCCCACAGCCACCAGGGAGCACAACATGTGTGCATGTGAGTGCGCGCGTGTGCGTGTGTGTGTGTGTGTGCGTGTTTAGCTTTACTGCAAAAAAACTAAAAACACAACCTGACCTTTCCCTTTCGCTCTGTGAAACAGGTATTAAATATACTCTCATCTGCAAGATCTGCACATGAAAAATGCAAACTTCAAAAATATACTATTTGACACACAAGTTAGTGTACACCCGTGTTATTACATCTGCTTGACAACTGAACCCCCAATGCACATGTTTTTATTAAAAGGCTAGAAGTATTGATGGTATATCGACAGTAGAGCAAGATATTTAGTGTGTCAACAGCTGCCGAGCTTGGGCTCAACGCTCTTGTGAGACTGGGCTTTTCCCGCTCATTGATTGAAACCCCTCCACAGAGATATATAAATTAGCGGCCATATCGGGACAGCTCTGATTCCCGTTGCGCCTACCGGCCCTCGACCCGTAACTCACTTAGAGCAGCATGGCACATATCTTGTGTGAATGTCAGCACAAAGCTGACGGCTTCAATTGGTCCTCAACAACCTATCGAATGCCGGCCAAATTGGATTCGTCATCGTGGGGTGAGGTGTCCACAATGGAAAGAGATTTGTCCAAAAAAAGCCTGTATGGTCGCAGTCTCCAGGAATTTATTCCGGAGACAAAGTGAGCAGGGGGATGGCACGCTAACACCCTGGTATATACACTGCACGCTGTTAATTCATATTCATGGCCATCCCATCTGGAGACACCTGGGTTGAAAGGTTGCATTGTTGACGAAAATTGTTTGCATTGATTTTCCGGTGAACATCATGTTCTGCCGTGGAGTGGGTGAAGAAGAAAAAAATAACAATGCGTGTGAGTAATGAAAGTTTCATTACAGAGTTTCTGCCAGCATCATCAAGAATCCTACCGCCACCCGCCCCTACAGTGCTGCACCTCCCCCGCCTCCCCCCGCCTCCCCCCGCCTCCCCCTGTCCCCCCGCTCCTGGGGAGAACCTTTTTACAATTTCAACATGGAAAAAAACAAACGCTCAGCGCTGCCTCGTCCTGTTTCACGGCCCTTTGGACCGTTAACCCCCGCACTCTTTCTGTTCTTTAGTGTGTAACATCTGGCGGTTTGCCAAAGGTTATAAAAGGTTAGCCAACAAAACCCAGTGAAGGGGAGGGAGGAGGTCAGTGCCAGGCAGCGCAGCCTGGCCTTGTCTGCTTCAGCCACCTCGTTGTCTGTGGACTCTCCAGCATCGCTGTGTCCCTGGCAAGCAGTTGGGTTGGATGTTAGATGTGTTAACCCCCCCCCCCCTCCCATTGGAATAAACAAATAAACTAATCAAGTGTGTTGCGTTCTACACTTTTCGATGACTATCATGTAGGGCTGGCCGATTAATCAAATTTTGATCACTATTTCGATTTTAGCGTGAAAGGATCACAAAATGAACATAATCGAGTTCTTTTTTTTATTATTATTATTAAATATAAAAATAAAAGCTGGATAAATATATACATATCTGTATATCATTTTGGTTGGGAACATTTTCTTCTTGACCATCTTGTGTATTTTTCTAAGGCAAAATTTAAAGTTCTCAGTTACAACAACTTTAAATATCTTGTAACATGCTGAATAAATACAACATGTCTTTAAACTCAAAAATAATCGTTTGAATAATCGTTAATTCAATATTGACCAAAATAATCGTGATTATGATTTTTCCCATAATCGAGCAGCCCTACTATCACGTCAAAACGGTTTCCCGCAGCCCTATGTTCCCACATTTCTATGTTCCCCCATTTCTATGTTCCTTCTGCCCTTTGTTACCACATTTCTACGATTTTTTCCCTAACCCTTACCCTTACCACATTTCTATGATTTTTTTTCACAAATTATGCCCTAGGTTCCCAAAATTAGGCCCTAACCCTAACCCTAACATAGGGCCGAATTTTTTGTAAAAAAAAAAGGTTATTAGAAATGTGGGAATATAGGGCTTTGTTACCATTGGGCTGTGGGACCATTGGGCTGACCCCCTAACAAGGAACGTCTTTGTGCCTCATGCACCACTTATCATGATGTCGCTACTCTGAATAGCAACATGGCGTCGCCATTTTGAATAACAACACACAACCAAACATTGCTGACGCTCCGGTCCCTTTACCGGACTTCAGGGTGGGACTTAATGGCTGTGCGTTATCTACAGATAACACTCGCAGGAGGAAGCGGAAGTGGAAAACACATCGTCTCTATTGCTTGTTTTACTGCAGCAATAACAACAGTATTATAGAGATTATAGAATTAATGAGGGGCTTACTCATTTAAGGTTAACTTTCGGCACCGCACCCCCAAGGGTCAATAAGAGAAGAGATACGATGGTGCTTTATTGAACCCAAACGGGGAGTTTGGGAATGTACCTTCTCCGGGCCGGGACCCATATAAGCCTGATTTATGCGTCAGACGGCCGCCGTGGGGGTCTCTGCGCTACGGCGTGGCCAAAAGTGTCCCTAGTACACAGAACTATAAAGGGAAACGCTGGCGTTAAGTCCTGCGGTGGTCCCAGGGCGGCAATTCGACGCAGGAGGATCATTCAGCCTGTAGTGCAAGATATCCTCCCGCCCGACTCCTCCTCGTTCAACATCTCGCCGTGGCTGCTGGAGAGTGGGACTTTTTGCAGGGGTTTGCCTGGTGTCTTTGATCGAGTTCATGACAGGCGAGGGCCTGTTTAAAGTCTCTGATGGACGAATCAAGGAGCGCAGCGATCAAAGCTCCATTGGCGGGGGATAAAAAAAACGATGTTCTCTCTTTTTGTGATGCTAATGCCGTTTCTCAGTTCTCAGATCGGGTCTCAAACGGACGACAAAATAACCATTTTGTTCCGGAATGCTGGAAAAAAAAAAATTAAGCTGCATCGTCAAACGGGGTTTCTTGAGATCGCCCACTTTGCCGCGGTCGGCATGCCAACATACCACCCGTCGGTGGCTGATACGGAGGGTGTCAGCAGACATATTTATGTCAACGGCGCCAAGAAACATGTCTGCAACCTGTCACATCGGCTGGCAGCAGCAGCACCCCGCTGAGAACGCCGCCGCCGCCGCTCAGTGTATTTAGATGCGGACGCGGACCCCCGGCCCATTAACCCGCCTCCCCCTTTTATTAGCAACACAATGGCCCAGATACATTGTCAGAGCTAATCAGAACTGCGTGCGCAGGCCAGGAGTGGAGTGAGACTGCAGGAATTACCTTCCCCCCCCGCCTTCACTCTCCCTCACCTCCCCACCGTCACTCTCCCTCGCCTTGGCCACAAAGACAGACCGCTTGTTACGCCCTTTCTGTCTTCCATCCTGTTTAACCTCTTTTTCTCTCTCTGCTGGTAACCCCCCTCCCTTATCCCCCTTCTTTATCCCTCCCCTCTCTCTTTTTTCCCCCCTCGTTCCTTCTTTGTCCCCCCCTCTCTCACTCTCCTTCTATCTCCATCTCTTTGTCTCCCTCCCTCCAATCTCTTTCCTTCTTTACTCCTACTCTCTATCTCCACATCTCTCTCTCCTCTTTATCCTTCTCTCCTCCTCCTCACTCCTCTTTATCCCTCCCTTCTCCTCACTCCTCTTTATCCCTATTTCCTCCTCCCTCTTCTCAATCCGTCTCTCGTGGTTATTTTCCTTTACCTCTCCCAAGCCTTTCTCTCGTTCGTTTTCTCTCTCTCTCTCTCTCTCTCTCTCTCTCTCTCTCTCTCTCTCTCTCTCTCTCTCTCTCTCTCTCATCCTCCCTCTTTCTTTCTCATTGCTTGTCTCCCTCGATCTCTCTGCTGTGCCTCTCTCCTCGGGGCTGGCCTGTTTGATATTCTGCCTGTGTGTTGGGGTGGCGGGATGGATTAGACCATGGACAGGCCCCACAAACTACCCTGATCTACAGGACAGCTTTTCAATCACTCCAGTGCCGCGGTTCCACCTGTATAAATACAACCGCAGGGAGACGGACACACACAGCGGGCCCTGGGAGGAAAGAACACGAGGTGGACACAAACAAGCAACAACACATCATGAGGGATTCAATCGGGGACTGCTAATTTCTGGGAAGCTCCAGTGTGAGACAGTCAGTTCAAATCCCTGTGTTTCCCTGCCCGGTTCTGTCCAGTGTAAACGTATCAACTAGCTTCGGATCGAGCGCGCCCCACATAAGCCAGTCTGCAGCCGGAACAATGGATAATCAGCGGCTACCGGCCCGAAACGGGCTCTGTGCGCGGGAACGGACAGCCTACAATTCAAAGCCCTTTTTTGTCCTTTTTCTCCGGTGTGGTCCATCGTCTGTGTGATTTACGCCGTCTGCTATGTGGATTCCTATCGGCACCACTCAGATTTACTGGGCTCCTGTAACATAACAGCACATCCCCCCCAGTAACAAGTATGAATTAGACCGCATATATAGGGTTTACCGGATAGTATGCATGGAACATGCGTGAGTAAATTCCTCCTTCAGTGGATCAATAGAGTGCTCCTCTATGGCGGATATTAGAGGCTCACGAGAAAGAATAGTTTATTCTAGGAAAGCATTGATTCCTGGTCCATCAGCAACATGTGAGTTACTTAGTGAGTTAGATGTGTGTTTACAATTATAGATACATATACATGTATCTATAAATACTAACCTGTTAACTGCTCAATGCTAACCACTCATGCTATCAGTGTGGTACAGTGTGCTATCATCCCCCCTCCAAGCACCGTTTGAAAGGAATTGGACGGGATACAGTTATTATCTAGCTGTTAATTGTGTTCCCTGAATTATTCCTAATTCATCTTAACCTCCACGAAACAGAGAGACTAACCTGGGTTTGGTTGAGTAGAGATGCAACATGGTATATAATGGCATAAAGGCATCTTTGCAATTTCAAAGTTGCCTTTAAGTGAAAAAAATCCCCCATTTGGCATGGAAACCACATGAAGATAAAGGAAAAGAATCATAATTGCAATAATGACATTCCTCATTACGGCATGTTAGTCACGTTTGACCTATAAAAATGTTTCCCTCTTTCATCTGGTGAACTCAAAGTAATGAGCGCTTTTCCACAAGGATGTGATTGAACAGCCTAACATGCCAAGCTGTCAGCCACTACACGAGATACAGCATCTATACTCACACCCAGCGCATATATACATGATATACATGCATATATACATTATGGATGCATCATCTTCTCCGCATATAGATCTCCTGGTAGTTTTATGGAGAGCCAGCGAAGCAAAGGCACCGCTTGAATTAGTCATTCACTTTTGTTTTTCAATCATGAACACATAACACCGCGTACCAGCCATAGATTAAACCCTGACAGGTCCACTAGCATTATTTTTTACTCGCACGATTATACGATTATCTGCCGCAGTGGCGTGAAACGTGCAGAGCGACACAGCGAAACATCTAACGACTACGAAACAACAGGGTAAGCGACATCGAAATGTATATCCTGCATGTGGCTCAGGAGGGAGAGCGGGCTGGCTGGTAACCTTTCGGTTACCAGCCGATCCCCGGCTCCTTCTAGCGTGAGAGTGTAGAGGTGTCCCTGAGCAAGGCACCCTATCTTGTCCTGATGAGCTGGCTGTCTCCCTATGTGGTTGACACCGCTGGGTGTTTTTGAGTGGCCAATGTTAGAAAAGTGCTGTGTAAATGCAGTCCATTTATAAAGATAATGTACCAAGTACAATTATAAAACACTATAGGAAAAATAAGCATAAGCAAAACAAAAACAAGTGCAAACAACGGCAGGGGTAGTCAAACTCACTAGTGTAATATCAATCAGTATGAACCACATCCAGGTTAGCTGACAATGCGGGATACGTACAACGTAATCCATGTGCACGTGCGCCACACTGTAATGATAATGACATGTCATTCAAAAGCGTAATTACATGTAGTTTATTATTATAGTCTCCTTTTTAGTGCTTCCTCTCAGCCCTACTGGGGCCTCAGAGCGCTCAGGCTCCGAGCTCGCATGGCTGTGTTCGGTGCTAAAGTGTTATGGGCAGGAAGGGAGTCAGTGACTGAACGCTACCTCCAGTGCGGGGCTATGATGGATGTGCAGGGCCATATCTGCCGTACCCATGGCTGCACTGCCCCGACCGACGCGGCCGCACCACTCTTTTCATGAAACCTGTACTTGTTGAGACGTGAAACATTCGGCCATTTGTATCACTCCTTCGTTTTTGCAGTTGGTGTAGCTTTTTTCTCTCGAAAGATCACTAAGGGAGTTTTCTCCTCCGAAGCTTCAAGAAAATAACGATTTGGTTTAGTAGATTGAGTCGGTTGTGGGTTTTCTCTTCGATTTTTAGATGAAAAACATACAAATTAAGGATTCTGCTATGTTGCTGTTACAGCAAGGTTTAAGTAGGCACAATTCAGTTTGGTAATCATGCCCACTAGATATACTAGTATAACCTTCATTATTTCCAGTTAATGAGATTGTACCCTGACAATAACAAAACGAAGGCTTAGCATTTAGCTCATAGCATCCCTAGCACTTTTTACACATGACCTTCATGGCGACAAGCGAAGAGCCATTGTTCTCTTCGCTCCAGTGGTGGTTGAGGTTACACAAACAATATGTAGAGGCTAAATGAAATACCTTTGTCAACAATGTTTGTTTCATACGGGTGGGCAACCATTTTGATTAAAATGTCATTGCTTCTGTTCATTTTCTTTTGATGTTTCTGTTGAACTTTGCACAATTGACTTGTTCTGTCTATAAAATATGCATTATGCTCTCAGGCGACACACAATGCATTTACACAGTCGCATGTTGACACAAACCAAGGACAACTTTATTAGTCGGAACCATAAAGACGGAACAGGAAACAAAGGAAACCTAATAAATAATACATTCAAAATGCGCACCTGAATTATGGTTCAAAGTATATTATACATAACGTCCATATTTTTCAATAGATCATTGTAACCAGCCACTATAGCATCGTAACCACGCATGCCACCCACACTATTTTACGACAAAGGAGGCCTGTTAAAGCCCTTTCCACCATCTGGGAGGACGCAATAAGATGCGCTCATCCGTACCCTGCAATTGTGTATGTGCTTGCGTCGCACAACGTATGTCGCCTCACCAACAAAACACTTACTTTTGAAAAAACACAAAAGAGAGAGACAAAGGGAAAGACAGGGTGGCGTGAAGGACAGGTGAGGCCCTTTGAGATGGACACAGGTGGGGTAGCTGTGCCGTGTTCAGAGGTGCGGAGAGCCCCAGCGGCTGGCTGAAGAACCCTGTTTTGGCACAGAGTTCTGTTTCAATCAGCGTGTACTCTGAGACCTAATGTAGGGTCTAATGCATGTCTGCCCATACAAGCGCAAGAGATGAAAACACACACACTGACGCACAACATGTGCGCACACATTCATGCACACACACACACACACACACCACACTGAATGCACAAATGCATGCACATTAATAGACACACACACACATACCCAGCCACACGCGCACCTGCAAGCAAAGGCACGCACACACTTTAATAGCTTTCTCCCAAGAGGTGTCTTTAGAATGCAGAGCAGGTAGCAGGTGGACATTAAAAAGAATATTGTGATTATGTTTATGCAAAGCAGTTTTATCAATGAATGCACATGGTTTCAAGAGACTCTCATGGCCTAAACAATCTGCGCCATCCAACAACTGGCCATCCACAACACACACGCCGTATGCTCACCCGTCGGAGTCTGAGGTGAATACACACCAAAAAACAGCTCAGCTGGTGTTAAGATTTACATTTATGCACAAAAACCCACACATAAAAGCCCAAACACGTAGACACAAACAAGACACACACACACACACACCTTTACACACTTTAATCTTCTTTGGAGGAGGAAGAGGTGAAGGGTCAGCCATGTTTCCAGCTAGGCCTGACCTGCCGGCGACTCCCGTGAACGGACCGTCAAGGACTTCTCGCCCCCGCGGAGGCGAACAGAAGTCGAGAGTTCAGGATACACGTCTAAAATACCAAGCAGCGTTCTGCGGCCGTAACATGGCCAGCCAAGGCCATCAGAACAGGGAGTGGATGAGTTAATTCCTGCCCCGTATCGCGACCAGAACACCAGCCTCTCTCTCGGTAAGTGATGGTACGTTCAGCTCGCTGCCCTCTCCCTATCTCCCCCTGACACCGGCCTGTGTTCTGTTGCCGCTGACTTACGTTATTGGACGCAGTTGATGGGAGATATACAACGCTGCCGACACCGCCACTGCCACCTCTGTGGCCTAAAGCTTGGCTCGTAACAGCGCTGTCAGGATGTGGAATACAAAAAGCCCCTGGTTACGGCTGCTAGGTGAAAAGATATACCTTAATTGTCCTGCCAGGGACAAACTGGGTTTGCTGCAGACTGGGAGTTACCGTCTCTTTACCTCCCCCCCCACCCCCCCACCCCTTCCTGTCGAATGTCATCCCCCTCCTCGCTGTTCCCTCCTCCGACCTGCTTTTAAACGAACGCTTGTCATATGTAATAATAAACCCCAAAACAGACAGCTTCTATGGATTTAGATGAGAAAAATATATAAATACACGGTATATTCCAGGGGTGAAATAAGCAGTAATGTATGCCTCAGCGTTAAAATGCTGAAGTTGGGAGCGGTGAAACTTTTCTCGCCGCCAAATATACAGGGAGACGTAATAAACCACATTGGTTCTCCGTCCACGTTTTTTGCCCGGGATAATGTCGGCACAAGGTATTTCAGTTCTCCGAACAGACAGACATGCGGAACTAATTGCCAACTTGTCCCACCCGAACTTCTTCCCCATATTGCCTTGTCAGCAGGACTACTAAGTGTTGTTTGCCGTGGTGTGTCAATGCGGGAACATTTAGAGAACATTTGCTCATAGTTATGCTCCTCATGCGTCCCCTCACAACACTGCTCGTCTTCTCTCGTCCTACCGATTCGGTTGCTTGTTGTTTGTTTGGTTTTTCCATTCTCGTCCAGCGCTCCCATTAGTCGCAGGAGAGAGAATCAGGAACGATTTACGCCCCTCATGGGGCCCCGAAGAACGAGACGCAACTAATAGACAACTGCTCCTCACTAGATTGTGGCTGTTTAGATATACGCTGCATTTTAAATCTGTCTGAGGCCTTTAACAGTGACGTTATTCAGTGTGGTCTTATATGGTGTCACATGTGGACTACATATCGTTAGCCTCATAGCATGAATTCCGAAGTCATATTTTAAGGTTAATCTTATATTTAGCATCAAAAATACCTGGGTCAAATTGATGGCTCAGGCAGATAGTAATTATGGAATGTAAAAAGCACTCTGATTGGCTTAGGATATAGCAAAAGAGCCACATTGAATCAGCAGTGCCAGGAGAGGTTAGGTTAGACATCACAATTTGGCCAAAATATGACTTTTATGCTATGAGGGGACGATATGTGTAAGCAGATCAAACAAAAAAAATTTGGAGCCCGGACATGAGTGTCTGTAGTGTAGAGTCAAACGATCCAATGATGAGTAAAACAAATGTCAAGCATTCTAACACAAAAGCAATAAGTTTGTGTTTGCTCAACAAAATTGCAAATGCCGGCCAGAACAAAAACATGTGACAAAAATATTGAATTACTTAGATACAAAATAAACAAAATACAACACAGTCATGAGAGAATGGCTTCAAAGAGGGGGATGATTTCAGCAGGAGGAAGTCATGCTGGGCAGAGATGCCGATGTGTGTGTTGATGTTGTCAGCCGACAGACCACCGCAGAGGAGATAACGGCAGTAATTAGGAGTTCAGTTTTTAATGCTGTCTACATCATGTTTCTACATCATATACTGAGTGTATAAGTGTGACTAGATTCCATGTGCAATATCTGCAGAGGTCAATTTGTTTAAAATGTAATACCTCATCACAACAATAAAGAACACACCAGAGTTCACAAGCAACATTACAATTCGGAACAAAGAGCTCAATTTAAAACAAATCGAGTGCCTTTTCCTATTTTACGCGAGGGGGAATCACTCCCGGTCATTTCCACTGTATTTCCACAATAGGAGGGTTCAGAGTTGATCGTCGAAGGACAGTATCATTCAGCCTCACTTCATTCCTTTCATTTCCCCCGCAATCACTCTTTTGATGCCGTTGCCCCGGCCGGCTCAGCGGAGTCCTCAGAGCGATCGCTCAGCCTCTGAATAGGACGTTGATTGTTGTCCATGTTTATTCACATCCTACGGGTCAGCAGTCGCAACTAATCTCACTTTCTCTCCCAAGGACAATTTAGGGGATATCATGAATAAAAATTATCTTAATATCACCGTGGTGAATGGACCCCAAAGTAACCCATAGCAACCATGAATAACATTAAAAGCTGATCAGAGCTTGTTTGGGCCCCCTCAGTGATATATATCGCTCTGGGCCTGCGTACAAGAAGACAGGGCTGGGCATGAGAGGCTATCAGTGGAGTAAGGTTCTCCCTCTCTGGTGCACTGGAGACATCACCGGGGGCATTTGATTTGTATGTATATAACGATTGATTGTTTATTTTTTTCCTCTCTTTGTTTTTTATCAAAATGCTAATTAGATTGCAATTATGTAGCGCTTAACAAGGGCCATTCAAAGCGCTTTACAATACTGCCAAACATTTACCCATTCACGCACAATTTCACACACCGACTGCGGTGTCAGCCACGCAAGGCGACAGGCGACAGCCAGCTCATCAGGAGCAGTCAGGGTGAGGTGTCTGGCTCAGGGGAAACGCAACACTCTTCTGGTTACCAGCCAACCTCTACCTCCTGAACCACATGGCTCCCATCGAACCCCCATCAGCATGTAGGTAGGGGAGAGCCGGTTCGATTGAAACACGGGACGCTTGAAACACAGCGATTTCCTCGAAAACCACGCAAGTCTTTCACGTCAAATTTCGTCACTACGTTCAGCATGCAAGACTGACCCAGGATTTTGTGTAATGAAGTCATACCGTTTAAATGTTATCCCTGCGTGCTGTGCTGTAGTTTTTTTGTAATAAACAGTTGTGTTTTTTGTTTCATGCCATAATAATATGACAATATAACAGATGAATTACTACTTAAACCTGTCCTAAAGTGTGCAATGTCAGAGTTTTGAAGTTAAGAGGCAAAAAAGGTTTAAGTGCCAGTAGTCGCTGTTCGGACGATTGAAACCCTTATTTTAAATGTCCTGCACATCACCATTTTGTTTAAAATAAATAACAGGACGTTCTACTGCGTATCCCTAAACATGACTTAGGACAGGGAAATAAGTAAATGAAATGAAAATGTAGTCGTCCAACTGGTATAAAAGAAGAAAGGTGAGTTTTAATTGAAATGTGCATCTTGACAATTACCTATTTATGTTATGAGAAATTATGTGAAATTTTACACTAGTATGTTGTCTGGTATGTTGCATAAAAACAAGAGTAAGGTCAATATTTTCTGTTTAAAATATGCTGTTTCATCCGTCCCGCATACGTGTGTCAAACGTCCCGACTAGGCAGGGCGTTTGAAACAAATGTCAACTTACGTTCAAAGTTAAAAAACAGCGCGAACATCCAACATATGTATTAAATTACACTTGTAACTAAGAGAATCAATACACATGTGTGTTGTTGATCACATGATGAAATTATTTGTATAGGCTACGTAACGTCATCTTTGAAAAAGGCGTTAAACTGAAAAGTGTTTCAATCGACCCGGCTCTCCCCTACTAGGTTACTCTTCCTAATTAAGATGCTGGGGGGGGGGCAGGTATTCTGAGAAAAGGTGAACACCAGCAGAAAAACACAAACCACACACAGAGAGGGTCCTGAGAGGAAGCCTGAACCCGGACTCACGTCCTGTTTTTAAATGGTGTAGGTTCATTCTGCCTCGAGTGATTCCCGGTAATAAGAGACATTTATTTAATTTGTTTCAGCCGAGGGTAACAGCATCAGCGGGCCGGGAAACCTTGCGCTTCCAGTACCGACGCCGCTGCAGAATATTAAAACTGTCATCTGTGCGGAATATTAACATTGTTCAGCGAGAGAGCAGTGCACGAGGGTGCCAGACAGCGTTGGCACCGTGTTGATTAAAAAACACATTGGAATCGCTCACTTTCTTTACCGAACTGGGCATAGAAACTCACACACATACTTACAGAGTGCCTCACAAAACCCAAATGCCTTCCATGCACTAAGGTGACCTCGACCCCTGACATTCTGTGCAGTGAAGCGGGCTCCTCCCACTCAATGTTCAGATCTCAGCTCTTAAAAGTTTTAGTTATTGTTTCGAAACATCTAGCCTCACAAATCCCACCATCACCTTCCAACTTCATAAAAGAGCCTCCCCCTCTATGACGTCCCCTCTGTCCTCCCCCTGGGGGTCGCAGTAAGCGGCTTTGGCATCCAACAACAACAACCCTTGATCGGGCACAACTACAAAGATGCGGTGCCATATCCCAGAATGCACCTCTGTGTGTTCCGACCCCAACCCGGACAGGGAGTGACCACTCGCTGCGACGTAGATGGATCGGAGATCAGGGAGGTGGAGGTAAGGTCCGCGAAAAATAAGAAAATTATTAAAAACAAGAACAACGACAACAATGAGGAACAACCTTAAAACTTAAAACTTGTGTTTTACGTATATCTCTTCCCGGCGTGTGTTTGGGATTGTCAGGGACGAAAATGACCGGGAAAGGTCGTGTGGAGCGGTGTTTCGACATCAAGGAAAACCAAAGAGGTCTTTTAAATGAGTTGCATTTACCCCTGTTTTTTGGGGAGGGGTGTTGCCGTCGAGAGCGCATTGTACTCCAACTACTCTGGAAAGTCACGGTGCCTTTGGAAGTATCTGTGCAGTGCAGTGCGCCGCGTGGAGCCAGTCATGCCGATTCGCCTCCCTTCAATATCCTTGACCTACATGGCGGGGAGAGAAGAAAAAAACGACCAGGGGAGCAGCGAATTAAAACACGGGAGAGGGAGGGAAAGGTACAATTCTATCGAGGAAAAAAATAAACGGGAACATAAAAAACAACACAAGCGTCAGGTGAACAAATATGTGCGTTTCCCCTCCGACTCTGGGCTGTAAGAGAATGAGTGATTTTGTTTCATCACATTAACATAAAGAGCCATAAGGGGCACATTTCCTGGGACCTGCGCTACCTACTGCATCTCCCCGGGAGGAGACAGGTCACCACAGGGGGGGCTGGCCGTCTCGTACAAATTACAAATGCTGTGTCTCCATGGCTCCGCGCGGTTCAAATGGAGAGCGTTTTTTTCATTATTCCCAAAATGGAGTCCTACCACGTGCCCCATGGTTGATTCCCGGTAATACAGTGTGAAATTAATCCGTGGGTCAAGTCCTATCCACCCCTAATATTCTTGTGATGTTTCAACTCTTTTCTTTTAAGTGTCCCACCACTGCGACAAAGTTCACCACCACGGCGTCTGTCTGCAAGGGCAGCGCTCGATCGGGGCCTCGTTATCACCGTCGTACATCAAGGGTGACGACATGAAAGCGCTGGAGGAACAGAGGTCATGTTTGAACGGTGTAAAGGTTCGGAGTCAGCTGTAATTGTTGCTAATACGTCCGTAGAGATACGTCGCAATAGACCTTAGTCCCGGAGTGCGAGTGGTTTCATCAAATACTACATGATTCTTCCAGGAGGGTTTGTAGCTTTGTACCAGCACATCAGGTAGTTAATATCACACAATGCATCAAAGTTATTAAATGTAGATCCACAATAAACAGACACACCGCAAAGGACGGCAACATTTACATTTACATTCAAGGCATTTAGCAGATGCTTATATCCAAAGTGACTTACAATAAGTACATTTCTCAGAAGAAAGAGAAACAAAATTATATATCGCTGTCAGTACAGAAAGGATGGAGAAACATGTGCAAAGCATTAAGAATTGTTAGGTTAACCCCTTCACTGTATACAACAATGATAGCTAGGATAAGACGTTACTCAAGGTTAAGCACTATTTTTAAGTGCAAGGACGTACAACATACAACTAGTGCATGCTTTAAGTGCAAGGACTTACAGCATACAATAAGTGTGTACATAAAGTGCACATTCGAGTGGCTGGGTATATTGTTTGAGGTTCTATACGCATCCTATATATTTTTCCAGTGTCTGGGCTTCACCCAAAATGGAGACAAAGAAGAAACCGGGTTCAAGGAGTTGGGTGGAGTGGTCACTCTGCAGCAGCTATCTGTATCAATTATTTAGCAATTATACGTACATAATTGCTTTCTGACACCTAGGATTACATTGTCTTTGTATTGCATTAGCCGGCTCAATTATACCCGGCTGTCGGATAAGCCTGTAGTTCATGTGGTTTGTCTTTCCATTTTCTTCTACTCCTACTCCCCATCGCCTCTCCCAACTCCACACACACACACACACACACACACACACACGTAAACACACACATGCACAGCCACACACAAACACACACACACACATAAAGACGTAAACACACACACACAAACACACACACAAAGACGTAAACACACACCCACACAAACACACAAAGACGTAAACACACACACACACACACACACACACACACATGAGCGTGTGTGCGGGCGGTAACCTTTTCCTTTCACTTTAGATCTTTCACTGGAAGTTGGCCTGGTGCGAGTGCATGCAACGTTGGAGAAAAACAATTGATCTCCTGTTTGCTGCTTATCCACAGTCTCTTAAGCCTTTCATTAGGCCTAAACCCCCCTCACGGTAAACAAGTTGGCACTATTGGTTACTCACAGGCGCCGCGCCTTTCCTTTGTTTCTGTGAGTGTCTGAAACACCTTCCCGGTGCTCTGTGCTGTGCTCTGTTCGCCCATGTCGCAAACCCCCCCTTCTGGGTGTGTATGGATGTTCACAGGGACCCCGGGCACAACCAGGCTGTTTGTTATCTGTGAAGCCTGGGGGTGGGGGAGCTGTAGAGGGCAGAGCGCCCGGTGATGGTGATAACCCAGAACACTCACGGGCTTTGCTGAGCAACGCGATTTCCCCAGAGGGTTGTGTGTGTGTGTCAATGTGTATCTGTGGTGTGTGTGATTGTGTGTATCTGTATGGTGTGTGTGTGTATATTTGAAGAAGCACATGCATTGGGCTTTGCTTGGGTGAATTTTGGTATGTGTGTCAATGCGTTGGATCATTTATTTACGGTTACTTGAGGCGATATTGTGCATCTTGGCATTGTACAGAGAAGTAGGTGTTTTGACCGACATTTTGTATTATTTGGTCTGGGAGCTGGCTTGCGCTTGCCTGGAAACCAGACGAATCAGGAATCTCACGTTTTATTTGCCCAGGCATGCGTCCGGAACCCGAGAGACATTTTCTCTGCACCTGTGGAAACCGCCTCTTTCAACAACAAAATGGAAGGTTCTAGACTTTTAAGCATTAGCGAATGGGTAAAATAGCGAAATAAAACATTCTTATACATTTGAAGATGTGGTTATGTAAACTGTATTCAAGCTATGCTAGGCTTGCGTTCTTTGTGTTTCTTGTAATTGTATACTTTGTAACACAAAGACATTTTTTTTGTGAACAAGATTGTGTCACTAATTGCAAGTAGTAATTTATGTAATATTATAGTGTAGCCCAAGATTTTCCACAAAGCAGCTAGCCTTTCTTGACAGTCCCTAATTGTAAATTGTTGACGCGACCAAAAGTGACGTCCCTCTCTCTCGTAGTTGGTTGCTACAGCAACCACATCAACAGGCCTAGGGTGCTAACACCATCATCAGCAGATTGCTTGTGGACATAGACTCGGTCGCTCGTGGTTAGACAAGGGTCACCCTTGGCAACAGACCATTCCAAATTGAACCTAAACTCCATTTATTTGGTACCAATTTTATTTGATATGCATTAATGGACCAATGTAAAATTTACATACGGTCAATTGAGGGTTCAAATTGACCTGTGTGTATATGTGTGTGTGTGTATGTGTGTGTGCGTGCGTGCGCGTGCGTGTGTGTGTATTCCTTATTCGAGAGTTTTCGTTTAGTGTTCAACCTAGAGGTATTTTGCATATTGCACTTGATTTCTCTACAGTGTGTTGCAAAAATTAATACAGATTGATAAGCATTGCAGTCGCTCAAATGGCATGGTTTTTACTATAAAAACATGTCATTTCTCAGACCAGAGACACAACCACACACACACACAAACACATTCACACTCACACACACATACACGCATACACATACACAAGACCTTTCAGGCGGCTGTACATGGGAGAAAATAGGGAGGATGAAGGAACATATAGTAAGATTGCGAAAGAAAGTAATCTAAGTCAAATGTGGCTGTGAGTCGAGGTCACTCAGGAGGGTCAGCGCTTGAAATGTCAAGTGGTCCACGCCGCAGACCGCTTTCCCTGACTCCCTCCTCGTGTCCCGCCCGCCCATTCCCCCCTGGACCCCCAGCCCTATTTTCTCCGCTATTGGATTGGACTGAAGTTCAAAAGAAGCAATTTGGGAGTAACTAAAGAGGGAACAGCGCCTTAGCAGAGGTAAAAAAAAAGAAGAGCACAAGCGAGAGACGTGTGGCGCAGTGGTCGAGCTCCGCCGCTACCTGTTGAATCACTGATTGCGCTGCCAATCCTTCAGCGGGCTTTGGTTAAAGCCGACATCAAATCCATTGACGTGGCCGGCCCTTTCCCTCCCAAGGCGCTGCAGGAACGGGGGGAGGCTGCAGGCTGCTGGTTGCTGCAGCGCTCCATAGATACCTCCCTTCCAAAGTGACGCTGGACCTAGATTGCGTTTGACACAGAGTATCGAATGCCAGGCCCGCTGTTGGCAGCGACTGCGACAGTTAGAGACAATAAATGCGCGCTATGGGTCCCGGAAGGTCTTGTTTACAGAGAAAGGCGCCAACGCTTTTTTTGCTGTTATCTGCTGAAGCCCGGGATTCTGGCACCTTGATTCGTGGCTGTCAGTCCGTCTGCACCGGGGTCTTTGACCTGCACAACACTTTGGTGCGCTTAAGTGCGCCCGAAGAAGCGAGAACAACACACAGATAAGAGCATCAATGGAAAAGAGAGAATAATGGCACACTTTTCCCTTCCCTATTTGAGTTACATTTGGAAGGGCTGTTTGTCGTAGACGAGGCACGTTTATTTCTACAGCCATTCAAACTCAAGGCCATTCATTGTGACGCACAAAGGAAGACGTCACATTTGAAAAACATTTAGGACAGTCGTTAGAACAAACTAGCAGAACGTTTAGAAGAAGGGAGAAATGTTATGGTAATGGAGGTATCAGATGGTAAGGGAATAAATGTAGCGCAGAAATCCATTTTTAATAAAGCTGCGGCCAACATAAATGTTTTGAGCACTGATTCACAAGCATTGAGGGTTGGGCCCGACCTAAAATGTTCTGGAAGTTTCTGCAAGAGTCCTATTATACAATATTCCTAGTAGGGGTGGCTTCCAATCTTCAATGGATTCAAATCTTTGATAGAAAGACATTGAGTCTACGTCTTCTTTGATAGTCTAATCGCCGTGTCGGGGAAGTTGTTTGTGGCAGCTGGCCTTTGTGTGTGGCAGCGGGCCCTTCCACTGGGAGGAAGGGCGGGGTGGTGAATGAGTGATACCGCAGCATTACTTGGCTTCTAGAAGGAAAAGCCCATAAATTATACAGTGTTTGTTTTGTGGGGGTGGGTGGGATTGAGAGTCTTCTGTGTGCAATTTGCTGCGTTGCGTCCTTATTGTTTGTGTGATAACCCCTTGGTGTAATGGCAGTGGCGCCATCCAATCACTTCCTTTCCTAAGTAGAGCACATTGTAGACCGTCCAGAAGGAGACACGATATCAGGAGGAAAAACCTCTGTTGTTTTGCAGCATTTCAAAACTAGTACAGATCTGGAGCAGCGTTTGAGAAATGCAACGGTGATGCGTATGTTCTATATGCTGAAACGCATCATTTTGAATTTGTATTCAAAATCTTCTACAAGTCTCTTGATCGATGGGGTGTATCGTGAGCGATGTGATTTTGGTGCGTAATCAGACAGAACAGAGCTCTGGGTCCCCACAGAGACCAGCGACTGTTTGGTTTCCCAGATTTATTGTGCTGGTAATAGTTTATTATATTAGCCTGTATTATAGTCTATAAGGCTAATGGTAGCCTATATTTTATGTTTAATTGAATGCAGTTCCACGCAGCAGTCGTCTTGTGGAGGGTGAATATGCTCGTAGTGGTGGTCGGTCATTGAGCAGAGGCGTCGCACCTTCATCTCAAGGGTTTAAACCACACAAAAGAGATGACATAAATGATTCGCAAACATAAAAAAAATCATTAATGAATTGACATTATCGGTTGACGATGGGTCTGACCTTGCGAATTGGTTTGACTTTGCAGAATTTTTGTTGAGGGCACTCATAATTCCTATGCATGTGTTCATTAATTGCCAGAAATGGAACTAGTGTTTTCACCTTCATAGTATAAGAATGTTTGGTGATTCAGTGTAAAACATTTTCTCAAAAAAGGCAAACCTATAAACTTGTATATAAATATATATAAGCTAGTGTACTGAGTAATGAGCCATATCTTTAGTGCACTAGTCATAAATCATTGACCACACACTGGGTGAGCGGTAATGAATCACATCAAGGTAAATCAGAGGCCAGGGTAGAAAATGGGAAAAAAAGTACAGAGCTTAATACAAAGATAACATGCAACCCTTAGAACATGATTCCCTTCTTGTACCTTAAGTGTAAATTGAAACAGTGTTTATTTAAACGCACATTTAAATATATTGGTATTTGGGTAACAGTATTCTGGTACTGCTTGAATAAGTAATGAAGTTTGACTGTGACACGTTAAAGTTCCCGTATTCTTGAGGCGATATTTACTACATCAATATCTGCCCTATTTTGTCCTTTTTGCCTTCTTGTTTGGTCCCTATGAACAGCTGTGCTGTTACCATTCCGATAGCTAGCAGGACATTGTTAAATACGTATTTTGTAGTTGTATCTTTCAAACTCGTTGCACTCACACGTCTAAGGGCTTATCTTGGTGTCATATAATGTCCTGCACCGGAAGTTAATTAACATTTTCAGCAGAAATGCATTACAAATAATTTATTCAAATGTAATGAATTCTTAACATAACTATTATATTTTTAACCTTAGCGATACCAATGACCTCACCCTAAATCAGTGAAAATGCATTCAAAGTGAGGTAAAAATGTAATGAAGGGTATACACAACTATTATCTTTTTACCTTAGCCATACAGATGACCTCACCCTAAATCATTAAGAGTCTCAGATTTACAGAAGCAGTATTCCGGGGAGCAGATTGAGCCACGAAGCGGGAACCACCTGGGGGGGAAGCATTTAATCACAGCCACACATAAGCCGGTTAATCAGCGCATCCCTGAAAGCACTTTTGCATATCTCCATTTCAGAGCCGTGCATTTGTGGCCCCGAGTCTAACAGCCGCTTTTACTGTTTCGTTCGGCGCAGGCATAAACTTTTCAACCTTGAAACCGTTTCTTGCTGTGGTACACACTGCAAACATAAACATATTTTGTGTAAAGTCCTTTGTGCCGCATGCCCACGATCTGGCTTTGCATCAATTGACTTGAATTACAATGCAGAACATGCATGTTGTTTTGACATGTATACGTGCAAATCATGCTGCCGTTGACATCGCAGACAGGCAAACCCACAAAAGTACTCAGGTTCAGTCACAGCATCTCAATCAACAACCGTGTCAAAGAGTATTTATCCATTTGCCAGAAAACCAATCCAACAAATCAATTTAGCTTGTTTGTTGAATATGTCAGTGCACTATACAGAACATACATACAGAAAATTGAATTCAACCCGTAGTCTACTGTGACACAAAAGCGCCGTAAAAGAATAGCGAAAAAAGAAGACACCATTTGCAACGTGGCAGAAACTAGAAGAAGCAACTGGAGTGACATGCAGCACGTTATTCATATCAAAGGAGAGACTATTCTACACAACATTTTACACAACATTCTTTCTCATGATTTTACATTTTGGTTTCGCAGTTTGTAAATCTTGTTTCCCACCCAGAGCCTTACCATGACAGATGTTACCATAGCGGCTCTGTTTATTGATCTGATGCGGATGCATCTGTGTTTAGCACACGCAATATCGTGCAATCTTACTTGCAATCTCCGAGGCACAGGTGAGGGCCGACGCCCGTAACAGTGGAGCAGACGATAAATCCTCGGTTACATCTACCGCCCGTGCCTCACCCCTTCAGCACGCCAAGTGCCCCCGACAGCGTTTTGTCGGGATTCAAAGTACACCTATGCTGGCACGGTGCTGCGCGGAGGGAGCGATACTACGTAAAAAAAAAACACATCAACACACCCTCTCTGTCTTTATCCTCCCCTTATCCTCTCCGTCTCTCTCTGCTGTCGCAGGCTCTGCTCGCTCTGTCGATAGTCCTGTATAAGACTCAGCATGGACGAAATACCGCACAGAGAAGTTGTCATTACCGCCGCCCCGCACCATCCATCCCGGGAAGATCCCTCACGATCGATCAAGGGCCCCTGGAAGAGAGCTGCGGCAGGCCGGCGGCCATCACGCCGTGCTGGTGCTTGAGGGTAGTGTGTGTGTGTGTGTGTGTGTGTGTGTGTGTGTGTGTGTGTGTGTGTGTGTGTGTGTGTGTGTGTGTGTGTGTGTGTGTGTGTGTGTGTGTTGGGGGGGGGAGTGTGTGTGCGTCTGCGTTGCGGGGGAGTGTGAGTTGGGGAAGTATGTGTGGGTCTGTGTGGGGGGGGAGTATGTGTGGGGGGTGTGTGTATGTCTGTGTGTGGGGGACGGGATGGGGGGGCCTTTGAATGATAGTGTAAGCAACACTTCCTCCTGTACACACCGCCGCGGCCGGGCCACTTCTCGTTCATTATCACTGGGTGGCGCATTCGTCATCGCGCCCGATGTTGTCTGCTGAGCAGCTGTAGGCAGCAGAACGATTCATTAGGACAGTCTGCTTCAAAACGAGTCAGTGAATCTCGCTCGCACGATGCGATGGCTTCTTATTGTAGCCATCGGTGGGGCCACGGCCTCAGTGAGACATATCATGTGCTTCCGCCCAGGACTCGGACCCGCAGACTCGTTTCTTTCCGACCACATTTACATTTAGGGCATTAAAGTGTTTTATCGAAAGCGTTTCGCAGTAAATACATTTGTTAGAAGAAGAAGAAACAATATATTTTATATCGCTGTCTGTTCGGTAAAGATGTTCATATAACTAAGTGCCAAGCAATAACAATTTTCACAGTCAAGCGGCATATTTAGATTATCTTTACATCTCATTTCTTCGTCTGTGCAACAGGAGCTCTATTAAGCACCTTTAACAACAGCAGTGGTCTGCATTCAGTCATCGTCGTTCAGTCACACATTCGACACAAGGAACTACTTCAGCTAGATTCGGGAATACAGCGCAGATGCAGAGATCTACAATGCGACGCAGAAACCAACGCAGAGACACATTGCACATCTTCCCAGATTTTTGGGAAGGTCCGTTTATACTTCTGTTTCACGATAACGTGAACACCAGGGGGCAGTACGGCGTCTCCGACCCCTAACCCTCCGGCCCCCTAACCCTAACCCTAACCCTAAACCGAAACGGTAATGCGGGAACGAATAAGCGAGATAGAGTAGCATTTTTTTTGGAATAATAATCTTTGAATTGTACTGGTGATTATCTTTGTTGTTGTATGTCCACCGTCTGAAAAGTACAGTGCAGTAGTCGGTTTAGCCAGGTACATTCGTCATGTAATTTGTGTCCCGAAAGTCGATGAACAAATCATTGTTGCCGGTCCCTGTTATACAACATCGCTGATACAACAGCGATTAGTCGACGCTAGTAAACTAACATTGTGACACAGCCATGTCGTTTGGGCTTTAATGGGCCTCAAGGATTGCAGAGAGGACGGTGAGCCAATCATATAGCAGGACAAACACCCAAAGTGAAGTCGAATTCTATTGTTTCCCACATGATTGGGTTGTAGATGACCTATTTAAAATTACACACAAATTACACCTCTTTTCTCCAGCCTTTTCAACCCTGACCACCCCATCTGCTGGCTCATCCCTTACACACTCATATTTTCTGCATAACTAAAGTATAAAATATCCCTGGAAAGATGAAGAACGATGAGGCAACCATTACGAAGAGGGTTACCAACGTCATTCCAAATCTAATTCAAGTCTCATCCTCACTCCATGAATCAGATTTCTTTTTTGTATTTATGTCGTTTCTTCCCCTCCGCCACCCCACTTGAAGAACAAACATTGGTGGAGCCCCAAACCCCTGGTGGCTGGGGTGGGGGAATGTTGAACTAGATAAAAAGGATGAAATCAGATCACAATGGCCTTGATGTCCAACTTGGGGATTTAGTGGCGGGAATCAAGGGACAGGATGAAGGGGAACTGTGACAGCTTGCACCCTTCACGGCCAAATCCTGACCCTGTTGTCCTTCCAAGAGAGGGGGGAGCTGTCCAGCCGACTGAGCCTGTGTTGTGTCCTGGCTGGAACCCTCTGGTGTGTGTGTGTGTTTGCGGATGTGTCTCTCACTCTCTCTCTCTCTCTCTGACTGTATCTCTCTCTCCACACACTCTCACTCTCACTCTCTCTCTCCCTCGCTCTCTCTCTCACACACTCTCTCTCTCTCTGTCCCTCTGTCTGTGTCTCCGTCTGTGTCTCTGTCTGTGTCCCTCTCTCTCTCTCTCTCTCTCTCTCTCTCTCTCTCTCTCTCTCTCTCTCTCTCTCTCTCTCTCTCTCTCTCTCTCTCTCTGTCTCTCTGTCTCTCTCTCTCGTTAATTGATCAAATTTATCTCAAGATTCAAAGGGATTGATTGGAATGGACAACATGTATTTGCATTGCCAGTGTATAAGAAGATAAAAAATTGGTTACAAAATAATGAAAGGAAATCTCTGTATCTGTCTCTCTCTCCAGCACTCGGTCACTCTGTTTTCTTTCTGGAGTGCTGTCATTTGGTTTGCTTGCTTTTGGTAAACAGGTGCACTTTAAATAAAGCATTTATTTTAAAGCCAGATTGTTTTTGTCAAAGAAAGCTACAAAAACAAAATTGGAAGGAAACAAATCATATCGCCCAATCTGCTCATTGGGATGCGGCTGGTCGTTGAGGTTTTCAAACAACCACTTCCTAGGTTTAGAGTCAAAACCTAACTGTACAGTGGAATAATTACTGTAATGTATGTATACATAATTATATATGTATAGATATATGTATGCATCTCTGCATGAGAGAGAGAGAGAGAGAGAGAGAGAGAGAGAGAGAGAGAGAGAGAGAGACACAAAAAAGTTATGATTATAATATGGTTACAAATTACAGAGATTAGGTTCGTAGTCTGGAGGCTGCTTAATGGATATAGAAATATACGCCTCTATGGAATTCTATATAATTGAAAAGAAGCTTCAATCAGGTGAGCTGAAATAATAATTCATGCTCTAATTCATTCTAGCAATTTTTATTTTGGATCCACTCACGGAGAAATGCAGATTTACAGACAGTAAAAAAAAAAAAAGCATGTCATTTACATAGATTAAATATAAATATATGTTTTAAATAATATCTCTACCGTATGGCTAGTAAACATAATACGGTAATCTAAAGGGGGAAAAAATGATGTTAGACTTTACATTACTGTTTCTCTGCCACTTGTTAAGTAGGTTCTGTTCAATAAGCAATGCAGTATGTAACAGTAGGTAATGAACGCGTGATAATGTTATGGAACAGCTTTTAAATACACAGTGTGGGTAGGGTTAGTGGTGATAAGGATAGCTGAAAAGACTGCAGTAGGTTCAGGCTTTGGGTCAGGCTGTGAAACACATATTGTTCAAGGTTTTCAAATAAACTATAATGATACCAGAAGGACAGTGTTAACCCATGTCACAGCCATGGCCTCTCTTTCTGTCTCTCTGTGTGTGTCTCTCTCTGTGTGTCTCTCTCTGTGTGTCTCTCTCTCTGTTTCTCTGTGTGTGTGTGTGTGTGTGTGTGTGTGTGTGTGTGTGTGTGTGTGTGTGTGTGTGTGTGTGTGTGTGTGTGTGTGTGTGTGTGTGTGTGTGTGTGTGTGTGTCTCTCTCTCTGTGTCTCTCTCTGTGTCTCTCCCTCTCCCTCTCTCTCTCTCTCTCTCTCTCTTAAATAATTGAACAGAAAGCGATGTCCCTTAATGTCCCTGGGTCCTTTACATGGACAGCTTACATTGTAATAAGGTCCAAGGTTAAAAAGAAAATGTATATTAAACATATACATATCTGAAATACATCAATTCTCCACATGAGCTGTCGTTCCGAATAAGCCATGGCAACTATCTCTTTGAGAGGGGCGACCTTCCAGAGACTACTGCTGATTCAACCACACACTCCACTCTTGGCACAAGGTCATCTCAGCCATGTTGTCCATGACAATGTGCCCATTTTCCTGAGCATGTATATACGTCTACATGCACGTGTTTGATCTGTGTGTGTGTGTGTGTATGTGCGTGTGTTTGTGTGTCCTCCCTCTGCGTATTTACCGTGGATCGCTGTTCATCTTGTTGACACCAGAGTTCTACGCCATGGAAAGTATTTGCAGTCTCCTTTCCCCTGAATATCAGCACCTGGGCACCTCATCCTACCCTGATACCGTCTCCGGCAGGCCCCTAACGGGCTCCTCGGGATGATGTCATCCTGATGACATCACTATCTCTTTGCCTACTCTTTATCGTCAAAACCAAAGATTCATGTGTGTTTTATCGGCCGTCCGCGACATAGTGCAATGGTGTTATGTTTCGTCCCCATGCCTTCCTTCCACAAATAAAGGAAAGATTTAAGGATGGATGTAGTTGATGAGACCAGAGAGCTAGGGAACGGAGCTGAGACTGTGTTTGGCACGTCTGGCCGCTCACTGCGGTGATCTATGTTTGGTGTTCCATCACGCGGGCATGACAAAACACAGCTAAGACGCATATTCCCCCCATTATGGCACTTACGCAAAAAAATATACACTCAGTATCGCAGTCTTCTCACACCATTTCCCAGACTTCCCGCTCCTCTCGTCGCTCATTCAAACCCTCCCCACCGACACTAAAGCCGGCAGAGTGATGGGCCCATCAAGATTCCAATTCACCCGTCGGTTGGCAGGAACTTCACATATCATTGCTTCATTTCGTCACTGAGTGCCGCTGTTGCCAATCACCAGCCATCAAAAGATCTCTCGCCCAACTATGGAGACGACAGAGACGGAGAGGGTGAGGAACTTGAATCGGCACCCGTCTACCATGGTCCATTGCCACCTATAGGTAACCCCAACCAATCATCACACGCTTCCTTTTGGGGCGGCATGTGGCTCAGGAGGTAGAGCGGGTTGGCTGGTATCCGGAAGGTTGCTAGTTTGATCCCTGGCTCCTACTAGCTGAGTGTCGAGGTGTCCCTGAGCAAGACACTTCACCCTGACTGCTCCTGACAAGCTGGTTGTCACCTTGCGTGGCTGAATTTACTGATTGTAAAGCACTTTCAGTGGCCACTGGTTAGAAAAACGCTACATAAATGCAGTCAATTTACCAAAAAGTCAAATTTCTTCATATCCAATTGGTCCTCACACATAGAAGTCTGCGCGGGGAATTGTGAGCACAGAGAGTGTATTTTAGAAGCCAGGCGGTGTCTACACAGACAGTCTTCAACCGTTAGTAATAATAAATTCATTGTGTGATGGACGAACACATGTTATTGTTGCTTGCAAATTGCAAAATGTCTTTCTGGTTGTCTTTGTACATTTTCTTTTAATTAAATGATTTCAACCGATTATCGTGTTCATTATAAATTTTGAGATTGGAGATCTCAAAATTGCCATCGTTTTTATCAGGCGTATGTGTGTGTTTGTGTGTGTGTGTGTGTGCGATTTTGTGTATGTGTGTGTTTGTGTTTGTGTGTATGTGTTAAGTAAACCCAGTTATAAAGTGCAGTACAATGGGCACTGTGGGTCCATTTCCCCCTGTTGCAGCTGTCCTACAACATACACAATAGTTAATATGTATGGCGGCAGCAGCTAATGTATTTATCACTGTTTACATATGTGAATATCCCAACCCGGTATCACGCGATTGCGTGCTCCTGCGGACGAACGTTAATCTATTGAAGCGTGTTCCAGAGCACGATAGTCCGAATTTTTGCGTGCTACACAGAACGAAATGTAAACCAATGCATTCTGAATGGGAGTGTTCTCAGACAATTAACGTGCTCCACAAAACGGTACGAGAGAGAGAGAAATAGAGAGAGGGAGGGACAGAGAGAGAGAGAGAGAGCGAGAGAGAGCCTTCAGAAAGGGTGTGCGCAGATAGTACAGTGCACCCTAGTTATGTTTATGCCAAAACCACAAATGCTATATATATACATATATATATTGCCTAATTATATATATTGCCTATATATATGTATAGGCTATATATATAATTAGGCTATAATTATATTATTTAGCGTGTAATGAGACAATCTATAGCCAAATTGTCGAAGATGCACGAGAATCTCCGGGGATATCAGCATGGGAAATCGGCGAATCAGACCCATGAACCTATAAAGAAAGACGTAATCTCAAGCGGGAGAGAACGTTTGCGGTGCTGGTTTGTGTCACGTAAGTATAGGGCTCTCATGTCTCATGCATTCGGCGTGAGACACACGCAATTCAACCCATGCACACGCTCGAACCTGGTCTCACGAAAATACGTGACACTGTCACGTTATTTAATCTATTGAAACGTGATCAGGGACACGTAGGCCTATTTTCTAAATTTTGTATTTCAATTGGAAGTAGGCTATTTGTCGTGTCACTAAGCATGACTTCCAAACTAAGGTTCTGTCCGGGAGCGTTCTCCCTAATGTCCCTTATGGAGTGATACCGGGTTGGAATATCCATATAGATCACAGGGTAACCTCTTTTTCTGGTTGACGTTTCCTCTTCCTCTCCATATCAAGGGAGACCCCCCCTCCCAGCCAGAAGGAGATGGGATAAGTAAGTTGCCCAGGCGTGCCATACTGGGAGTTGAATGTGAGACAAGGCAATTGGATTCCATATTGAATTGGGAACAGGGGACAATGGAGAATCCTCCGTGAACTCATTTTTCTATTTGGAATTCCTCTTTAGAAGAGAGGGGATCTCTCTCTCTCTCTCTCTCTCTCTCTCTCTCTCTCTCTCTCTCTCTCTCTCTCTCTCTCTCTCTCTCTCTCTCTCTCTCTCTCTCTCTCTCTCTCTCTCTCTCTCTCTCTCTCGCTCTCTCCCTCTCTCTGACAGGTAAAAAAAACACAACAAAATCTTCATAAGCCACGACCTGTCAATCTTCCCGATACTGACAGAGGAGTGTTCTTATTTACCCCTGTATAAATTGGAATCATATTTGCCAGTCAAACTGGTGAAATTCAACGGAGGGCGTCCAAAAAAAAGAAGGAAATCCAGTCAAGCTGCCTGCCCCGTCCCTGCACCTCATTCCATTATCGTACTTTATTGAAAAGAGTGTGATGAAAAACAAACCCACACAGGCTATCCACCTTCCTCCACCTGCACTTTGTCGGAACTAATGACCTCTCCCAAACCCTCGCTGACCTTATTAATCGAAGAGTTTGACCTTTCCCCATCGCTGGCGCCCGCAGGACAAGGGCATGTAACATGCTGTAGAACACGCCGCCTGACAAGGGCTGAGACAGACGGGCCGGGAGATGCTAGCATGTCAGAGGGGGCGGGGGGCGGGCTGGATGACAGAGATGAGGTCAGCGATGAGAAGGTGAGACGCCGGAGAGTGGAGTCAACGCACGCAGTCATGCCGTGCGGCGGGTGGACGCCCCCCCCATCTCCTTCCTCTTCTTCCTCCTTCTCCTCCTCCTCCTCCTCTCCCTGCTCTCCCTCACCCAGCACTCCCCCCAGAAGGCTGTGGCTGCCAGCGGCCACGTTCATCATCCTGACTCCAGCAGCTGAGCAACATCTGTTCATTAGACTTGACAGATGAACGAGAGACCGATAGAAAAAAGAGAAGAAAACAGGGATGGAGGCGGAGGAGGTAGGGAGGAGCGAGGTGGACCTTCGCTGGCTCTCCAAAGGGCATCCGTCTCCCCCCCCCCCCCCCCCCCCCCCCCGACCACATCCACCACCACCACCACCTCCACCATCACCAGCGACATGCGGTGGCGCAACGGTGGGTGTGCGTTGGCGCCGTATCGCCGCAGTGTTCTCCCTGTAAATGTGTGATACGAGCAGCCGGCAGGTAGCCGCGGGGCTGGGCGGCGGCGGTAATCGAGGCGCCGGGCTCATCCGTCACGTGCCCAAGACACCCGTCGCACCGCGCCGAAGGTCCCTTGGACTATAACCTGTTTTCCCTGCGTTTGTTCCCCGTGTTAAGGAACTGCGGGTGCATGCAGGCAGGTAGGACCCAAACGCAGACGGTTTCAGGAAACGGCACTTTATTCAAGCCTAAAGGCTAAGGCACAGGAATCAGGGAACTCGGGAGACAACTCGGAACTCGGGAGACTACAGGGAACTCGGGAGACGACAGGGAACACGGAACACGCAGGACAAGCCACCACCAACAACCACAGCAAACCACAATGACAGCACAAGGAACAAAGGAAGACGAGGGCTTAAATAACAAACACAACGAGGAACAGCTGAGACACATTAGGGGAGGGAACAGCAATCAACACAGGAGGGAAACACAGGGAAACACCCACACCCTGACAGTACCCCCCCCTTAAGGGTCGACTCCCAGGCGACCCACGACCAGCAAAGAAAGTCAAACCCAAAACGGGTGGGTGGAGGGGCGCCAGGAGGGGGGAATCAAAAAAAATGGACTGCGGCAGAGCCGAGGGACGTCAGGCGGGCGGCCAGAAAACTGCCCCAGGGCATGGCAGGGAGCCTCAGGCGGACGGCCTGGGGGGCAAGCAGAGGCAGAGTGAAGGCGGAACCCTTCAGGAGGCCGGCGGTAAGGACGATGAGGGCTCAGTCCCTCAGGAGACCTGCAGTGGCACCGAACCCCCTCAGAAGGCCGGCAGCGGTGAAGGCGGAACCCTTCAGGAGGCCGGCGAAGGCGAGGTAGAGGGCGGGTCCCCTCAAGAGGGAGGCCCGGTAGAGGGCGGGTCCCCTCAGGAGGAAGGCCCGGTAGAGGGCGGGTCCCCTCAGGAGGCAGGCCAGGTAGAGGGCGGGTCCCCTCAAGAGGGAGGCCAGGTAGAGGGCGGGTCCCCTCAGGAGGAAGGCCAGGTAGAGGGCGGGTCCCCTCAGGAGGAAGGCCAGGTAGAGGGCGGGTCCCCTCAGGAGGAAGGCCAGGTAGAGGGCGGGTCCCCTCAGGAGGAAGGCCAGGTAGAGGGCGGGTCCCCTCAGGAGGAAGGCCAGGTAGAGGGCGGGCCCCCTCAGGAGGAAGGCCAGGTAGAGGGCGGGTCCCCTCAGGAGGAAGGCCAGGTAGAGGGCGGGTCCCCTCAGGAGGAAGGCCAGGTAGAGGGCGGGTCCCCTCAGGAGGCAGGCCAGGTAGAGGGCGGGTCCCCTCAGGAGGAAGGCCAGGTAGAGGGCGGGTCCCCTCAGGAGGCAGGCCAGGTAGAGGGCGGGTCCCCTCAGGAGGCAGGCCAGGTAGAGGGCGGGTCCCCTCTGGTGGACAGGGTAGAGGGCGGGTCCCCTCTGGTGGAAGGCCTTGAAGGGGAACCCCCCTCGGGAAGGAGTGGAGGAGGGCCCCCACAGGCAGGAGCGGAGGGCGTGCCTCCCCTGGACGGTCTGGAGGGCGGGCCCCCTCAGGCAGGAGCGGAGGGCGGACCACCTCAAGCAGGCGAAGAGGCCGGTCCCCCTCTGGAAGGCTAGGAGTGGGCTCAGGAACAGGACAGGGCTCGGGGACCGGAGTCGGTGCGGGAGCTGGAGTACCAGGAGGAACCGGGTGGCACCCCCAACCCTTACAGCGCTCCATTGTCTTCCTTGTTTTGGCTACCAAATCCTCCAACTTACGGTCAAATTGAGCGTCCGCTGGGTCCCATAGTGGTGCTGTCATTCTGTTAAGGAACTGCGGGTGCATGCAGGCAGGTAGGACCCAAACGCAGACGGTTTCAGGAAACGGCACTTTATTCAAGCCTAAAGGCTAAGGCACAGGAATCAGGGAACTCGGGAGACAACTCGGAACTCGGGAGACTACAGGGAACTCGGAAGACGACAGGGAACACGGAACACGCAAGACTAACCACCAACACTAACCACAGCAAACCACGATAAACCACAATGACAGCAAAAGGAACAAAGGAAGACGAGGGCTTAAATAACAAACACAACGAGGAACAGCTGAGACACATTAGGGGAGGGAACAGCAATCAACACAGGAGGGAAACACAGGGAAACACCCACACCCTGACACCCCGCCTCGGAAACGGGCGTCGGAGGAACCGGTCGCACAGCAGTGACACGCAAAGACACCGATAAATAATGCAACACACATTACCGGCACCCCCTTCTTCCTCTTCCTGCTACGCCGCCCACCACCTCCTCCTGCTGCAACTCGGATGTGAGGGGAAGAGTGAGGCGAGGAATGCGACCTCCCTGCGTCCCCGAGGGACGCGGGGAGTGGGATGAGGGATGGGGGGGGATTGTGGGGGACGGGGGAAACACCATGCAGAGAGTTGCCCGGCACACAGCCCTGGCCGGCACCGCTGGCGCCCTGGACATCAATATTTAGATTGAATTTACATGTGCTTTCCTTTGAAAAGATACACCCTATCGCACACCCACAACACACTTAAATATATATCTTTATTTTTCAAAGGGCCGAGTCCCCACTCTGGACATGGGATGCCATATATACAGCCGCCCACCTCTTCCCTCTTCCCTTCAGGGAGCACAGCTGTGAAGCAGTGTCTTCGGGAGAGTGGCAGAGAGGGAAAGCCTGAATGGAATGGATTTGATTTTATCACCCTGGGAGACGGGCCATCTCATGCAGACCTTTGACAAACACTGCAGTCCAGGGAAAGAAAAAAAAGGTCATGGAATGAAGGGGCGAGGCAGAAAAGAGAATTAAGTCATCACATGCTATCTGAAGTTCAAACACATCACCCTTGTGTCCACTCGGCTGCCCTCACTGCCCTTATCGCCGACACTACAGCAACAACACAGGTGGCTCTTCAGCTCACTATGTGTCTGGTGGTCAGTTGGAGGCTTGGGCCAGGCTTTCGATGTGTCTTGTTTTTCAGGGACTCATATTATGTATTGTTGGTCGATAGCAGACCATTTCAGACTGCAAGATAATACAGAGATTGTTTTCGCAATCAAATATAATTTGAGGGTACAAAAGAAACATGGTCTTTTCTTTTAAACACACACACCGGGATTTTTCACAGTTTATTGTTGTTGTGTTTTGGGCCCAGTAAAAGCTTGCACAAATGAAATGTAAAATGAGGCAAGGCACGTTTTGATAGAAATTGCATATTTGCAATGATCAACTGAACAAGGAATTTGTTAATGCGTATGATTGTTGGAAAGTTTATTGATGCTGTTGCTTGCCTGCTTTTTTATGGTTTGAAATGAAATTTTTATAACTCAATAAAGACAAGGGGTTTGTGTGAATTTGAAGAAAAATGTAAATAAATCGACGATTAAACATCTAATGAAGCGTCTCTTCTAATTTAAATGAATCTTAGAAACCACTTATCTTACCAAATGTAGTTATATGCCTGATAAATAGAGTGACACATATTCCATAAAGTTATGTAGAGAACATGAAGGTTTTACCCTGGATTTAGAATAAATCTGGTTCAGAACATCTTCTGAAAGTTTAATCCAAATGAGTTGTACATAATTATGGTTTCTTTTTTTACTTGGACACTCTCGACAGCTCCTGACCTGGGGGTCACAGCACGTTCATACAGCAGAGGTCTGCTTAATATTTCGGCAGTTTGAGTGATTTCTGAAAAGCTTACGTAATTTCAAACCATATGTTGACAAAGTGGAAGCTAATGCGGCTATCTGCGAAGCTTACTTGTACTATCTTCCTCTGAGCCAGCATAGTTCTGACTATACTATATTATAGTATAGTCTAATCGAATACTAATTAAAGGTATAATATGTACATTACGGCGTTAAATTAACAAAAACTGACTGGACTTAAGTTATATATTTTGTTGAATTGTGTGCTTACATTACTCCAATTGTTTCCAACAATGTTCAAACCCAGAGAAATCCGTTGTTATATTCACGTAGTAGGTCAATGCCCTTTAAACCCTAACTTCCGGGGAAAAACACCTAAACAGTAATCCAGTAGAGATGTAATTTATTGATATGATATTTCAATATCGATCTAGTTTACAGCAATGTGCTACTTTGCCAAGTGGCTCCTGCACAAACAGACACACACGCTATGTGTTTGATTGTTTATTACTAAATCTATTAGACATAATGTGCAATCTATTACACCAGAAAAGCCTTTCATATATTTCAGTTATGACCTTGTTTCTCATTTCTCTTGATGTTTCGAGACTCCATCCTTGCTTAATATTCCTTTCAGTATACTACTGGTATATGCTTTACACATTATGACATGGCATCAGTATCTCCCACAAACCTTGTTGTAAATCCTCCCGCAACCCCCCCCCCCCCCCCCAGAAAGCCCCAAGGCCTTCCACGGTGTATTTTACCAAGAAAAATAAATGCGTAAATGGAGAGGGACAGATAGAGGTAGGGTGCATTACCGTATATTACCCTAGGAGGCGCTGTTGTCCTTACTTGGAATTGCAGAAAACGCCCATCAAGGGAAGGGACATGCTGAAAAGAGCATGCTGACCGAATACCAGGAAAAAAGATAGAAAAAGACCACAGAACATATGACCCTGTGCTACACTGATAACTGCCTGCTTCCATTGATACCAGGGCTGAGAGTATAAAGGATAAAGCATACACCTTTAAAACCACCCGCATTGGATTTAATGGAGTGGCTAATAACGCGACATATTTTCTATGTGATAGAAAAACGTTGCTTTCTAGGAATATAAACACAAAAATAGTAAACATGAACATTTAAATGTTTAAAACATTTAAAATCTGAAAACTAAGGTCAAATTTAAATTATGTAAGCAAGTAGCGCTATAGTAGATTGTATAGACTTCTAGCACAATATTTGGAAAAGGAGACAACTTCTTCCAGGGTATTTGAGATGGGAGAGCTGGAGAGTAAAGAGAGTTGGGAGAGATGTAGAAGAGACTTGGGGGAGCTGGAGAGTTTGGCGAGTTGGGAGAAATGGAGAACAATGAGAGAGGTGGGAGATGTGGTAGAGTTGGAGAGAGATGGAGAGAGTTGTAAAGCCGGAGAGTTGGGAGAGACAGAGAGCTGGAGACCTTTTGTTCCTCTCAGTACTCTGTGTGGCTGGTGGAATAACGATTCAAGAGGTTTTCTATCTAGAATGGATTCTCAATAGATCACTTTTCCAAATTACTCACCAAAAAAAATGACTGTTACGTTTTGTTTTTCAATCGTCTTTGATACCCAGAAAACTATCAAAACCAAATAAACAAATGGACGGCTTTCAAATAAAGATATGACTTATAAACTCACTATATTAAACAGCTAACCTGATACCACGGTTTTGTTGATTCCAACGCCGTTCACTCTTCAGAATCAAATCTCAGAATCAACACGATGGAATCATGTCGAACCCCCCTCTTCCCTCTTTCCATCCCCATCCCTTGGTGGGACACATGGCAGCCCCGCCGCCCTCCGGCTCCTCTCTCCACCACCTTGTTTGTGCGAGCGGCTGGTGGATGGCGGCCGTGGCAGAGTGACAGGCCTCGCTTGTCAGTGCTCGGCGAGCATTAGCGACAGCTGCCCGCGCCGCCCCTCTGTTTTGGAGAGGGGCCACTACCTTGTCAGCCGTGCATGGAGTGATCCTAACAGAGGACTCAACACTTAGCTACGTGCGGACGACGGGGGGAACCGGCAGGTTTGGTAAGGCCCCAAAAAGAGAGAGAGGGGGTGGTGGTGCGCTCTTTCTGCCGGGGCCGAATGCCAGCTGGAACGCGGTGGTGGAACCGTAAGCGGGCCCGCATCCATTTGGTATTAGTTTTTCTCTGCCGCTTCTTTCGACCGGAGAAGAGCCTCTTCGAAACAGCTGGCTGGTAAGGTGAGACACTTTTTTGGACTGCAATAACGCTGGCTAATTGCAGGTTGGATTGCGCACAGTGGCGGGCAAGGTAATTAGCGGTGTTAGTACGACGGGACAATTGCAACCTGTTATGGCTGGGAATCATCAGTGCCTCGCCATTAATAAGCAAAAACAAAAAGGCTCAGAATCAGCCCCAGGCACAGGGTGTGGGATATTTTCCAAGGTCCAATCAAAACATTGGTGTGATTCTGTCAACTTCACTTATTTATGTCAACAAGGGGATGATTGAGTTTATGAGAGAGACAGGTGAGAGGTTTAAAATACTTAGCAGACTCTGTTTTAGTATAGCATGCTATTTCCCGGAGTAATCAACTCACTTTCTCTAGGTCACTGAATGCACTTAACTCTCCTTCTATCGTTGGGGTCAAGTGACACACTTGTAATAATTGATTGACATAATTGTTTCGGCTTCACATTTAATGACTTTTCCTAATTGAATGGGGACAACTGGGTAAACGGTAAAATCAATGTTCTATGTCCTGTAATCATTATGCTCACATCTGTATACTTTGTGTTGATTTGACCCAAGGTGGGGTAAGCTGTATGAACATAGCATAAATATCCCTGTTTTACAAATTTTTGTTTCAGATGATATCGAGGTGCCTATTAGATGCAATTTTATAATCTTCTTAATCCCTCTGATTTAAGGCCCTTACCTACCAAACCATGGCTATAGGGTCTCTAGGTTCTCTGTGCGCCCCTCTAATGCCCTCTCTTCATTTAAAATGACCTCTAAGCAGAGCTGTTCTGCCCATGAGGTTTAGTCCCAGCTCTTTGTACCATGAGAGTAACGTGGAGGAGCATGAGTCTGAGACAAAGGATGACGTTGAGGAGGTTATGAGGCGTCCTCCTCTGATTAGAATTAGACCCTTCGCTTTGAACCTCTTGTTGTCTCTCAACCATCTATCTACACGTTATCTCCCACAAATGTAAATTAATTTCCAATTTTAGCCCAATCAACAAGATTTGATGTTGATTTGCATATTTTACCGAAGTGGCGTAATAGGTATTCTTTGCGTAGAATGGTGCTGGGGTCTGTGTTTATCAAAAGGCTTTTTAGGTAGTCACCGAGGAAAGGTAATGTACCTGATACATCAACTCGGGTAACAATTTGATTATATTTTCTTTGGAGATTTAAGGGTGAGGTCTGGGACAAATTGTCCCGAAGGATTAAAGATGTTAGGACATTTGAGGATAAGGTACTACATAAGAGGATAAGGATCCTACCTTGTAAATACATGCTTCAATCTGGATTCAAAGCAAATAAAGGAAAATGGATTACGATTCGTCTGCCTTTGGTAAGCGTTGATCAAACAGCTTTTCATTCTGCTGTCCTCAGCAATGTATTAGTTATGCAATGAAATATGTGTTAGATCCACAGATATAGGTATATTTTATAGGATCTGGCTGTTTACCAAGACCCCAGGTTAATTGATGACAGCGTCTGTCAAGATGTAAATCAACCGTGATTTAATTTCGGTTTATTTCATTTTATAGGGGTAAATATTGGCTTTCTCTTTGCCCTCGATGACTCGTTGAAACTTGAGAATGTCTTTGACCTGCTTCCGTCTCAACCGTCCTGTCTGCACAGGACTCAAGAACTCTCCTTAGAAAAAACAAGATGTGGAATAATGAACGTTAAAACATACACAGTGAAACTTAATCGTGTATATTTTGGAATATTCCTCAGGCCAGGACAGCCATGATGTGCCAAGGGTTGATCGCTTTCCACTGTATTCTGGCCAATCTAGAACGCTGATTTAAATGGCGACAATTATTATTGGCAGGCATCCGGTCAGCTTTGCTCCTGTACTTTCTGAACTCTTCCTTTATCTGAGCAGTGTACGTCAGTTCACACAGTGCCAGGTTTAGCACCAACACAGACAAGAGCCAGAACTAGAGGAGAACAAGAGCAACTAAAACGACAAGCAGAGGAAATTTGTAGTTAGATTTTAGCAAAGAATTTAGCAAACAACATCCAAAACGTGTATCGGAAACACACATTCGATCACTCCTTCAGAAATCCCTCCCTCCAGCTTCCCTCTCGCCGCTGAACATGAAACAGGAAGTAATAATAATAATAAGTGTGTGAAGTGATGGCATTATGTCGGCCCCGCCCTGACTCTTGCCGCTACATGCAAAATCAAAGCATCCACTGCCAGGGGAGTTCTCTCTTTGGTCAGATAAGGAACCCCGGGAACAAGCTAACTTCTCTGTCGGAGGGCAGAATCCATCATTGTCCCGTAAGAGGATGAAAAACCGCTACAACGCTTTGGTTTCCAAGGCACGTGATTGGCCCACCCTACTGCGGTCCATTGAAGACCTAATGGTCTGATGAATATTAATGAGAATACTGCGGTGGCTAGTGGCTGTGCTCACTGCCAGTCAAAACGGCCACGTTAATAATAACGAGGGACCATTAACTCAAACAAGGTATGTGATGACTGTTAGCTGTTTTTTTGTCAGTTTCATATCTCCAAGGTAGTTTTGCAGTAAGTACTGTTCAGAGGAAACCATACGAAACATGAAAGTAATGTGTATCTGCGCGAGTTAAATCTCTTTCTCTTGTCTCTTTCCCGCCTATTCTGGCTGCACAGTCCATTACTTTACCTTCATCCCGACCCAAATCCAGACCGAATGTTGAGCTCCTGCCGCAGAGTTTATCAACTCTCTGGCTACAAAGGTTCATATCAGACCACGGCACTCATATCCCAGGCCTGCGCTTCATTACGGGCAAGACACTGCACGGCTCTTCTGCTCCACGAGCTACGTCCCCTGAAGTGCTAAGATCAACTTAATGACATCAATTAAGGGCGCCCCCTTAGCGACACCTCAGCACGTTTGCAGCACTGTGTTGTTGAGGTCACGGGGCTGATTGGGGAGCACACCCACCACCGTAAGTATGCTTCCTTTGGAGATGAGATGACACCACGAGCACACACGCACACATAGATGGGAGGAAGGAGAAGGAGGAGGGATGAGGAGTGCACAGAGGCATGCAGCATGGATGTGGAGTGTAACAAAAAGGGGGAGTCGCTCATTAGCATATCTGATGTTCTAATAGCCTCCAGTTGATCATTTAAGAGCATCCATTTGATCGTTTTTCCCACTCCCTCATTTTGTTTTACCTTGAAGGCACCGTCTTTTTAATCATCATCGCCTGCACTGTAATTACCGCTGACATCATAATCCTACAGACATGAAATAGGCTGCTGTTAATATTTAGTGACAAAAAGCTTTGGCTAATTTTGCCGCTGCAGTCCTTTGCGGTATATTGCTGCGGCGGGGTCCTTGGAGGGCTGTGCTGAGGAATGAGAGACAGCCTGCGATTTGCATTTGCACAAATTGGAAATCAATCATATTTTTTACATCATGAACGACTGTATTGTATACATTGCCTGTGCTAAAAAAAGCAAGGTTCATTATAAAATTGCAGGGAGAGATTTTGATCAAGTTATGCTGGTCTTTGGGAATGAAGTCAGTAATAATTATGTTTAATTCTATTCCAGATATATTATGAATAGAATATATCATGAATTTTAATACCCAATGTATATAAAATTTTTTAAATATATGATATAGAGAAAGAGATTGTATTTAATATATAGTTAAGAGCTATAATATGCAGCAAAAGTATTGCATTCAATCATAAAATCCCCAAATTTCCTTCAGAGTTTCAGTTAACATGCCGAGTCAAAAGACAGGCTTCTGCAACAACAATGCCACCGCCAAAATGTTCCCTGAAAATTATAAAAGAAAGTTCTGAAAGAAGCGTTCCGGGCCGGAACATTCGATGTTGCTTTGGCCTATGTGTTAGGACTCACTATTCTCACAGTAACCCGGTTGCCAGATATGCAACACAATGGCATACAAAAACAGACTGTCGCAGCAATGGAAGCAAGCAAACGAACTGGATCAACCCAAAATTGTACTAGTTTCTCTTAGACCTAAAAGCCTCGTCGCCGTACGTCGACAAAGCCGCATGGCCAGAGCTGCGCTAAAACACGAGACAGCTTAGAGCCCAGAAGGATTCCAAGATGGATGTGACCCAATGTCGCCCCGTCCCTGTCTCAATAGGGGGGTGGGGGGCAGATGGGGCCAGCGGAAATATTCGGGTGACAAATGCTGCACACAGAACCCAAAAGCCATAACTGGATTTGAGGGAATTCTATTATGCTGTTGTGCTATAAAGGTTGTTGAAAACAATGTCAATATGAGAGTGAAGGAAGCCCACACTGATATACGTTGGTAATTTACTTTACAGTTAATTAATTTAAGCGATTTAAGCAACCATGGGTTTAAGAAAGGCGCTAAATAAATGTAACTTATTATTATTAAGTATTAATGTTATTAATTAACTTATGTGCATAGACTCATATAGGTACAGTTAACATTTTAAGTTACACAACAATATAAACATGTGTTCTGTATCTGTACATACATGTGTTCTGTATCAGTATGTAAATGTGTTCTGTATCTGTATACTATGCATGTGTACAGCGATTTGTTGCTCTTCAAAAGGGCTTGTTGTCGTTTTCCTTAGAGGGGCATTGTGTAGAATTTCGAAGCATATATTATGCACATGCATGTCACCGTATATGCGCTCATTTAAAGATTAAGGTTGAAATGTGCTCGTGTTGTTCAGTGAAGGCAACCCTCTAGAGCTTTCTAGTCTGGGGATGAGGGGGCAGGGGCAGAGACAACACGCTCAAATATTTTGAATTTGCACTGCGGCAGCCATTTTAAAGGATTGGTGTACAATGTGACCTATTGTACTTTAAATACAGAACATCTATCAATAAATTATGTCAAAACATCAACATGTGTGGTGTGATTTCACTTTGACATCTTTTAATTAACTAAATAATTTCTCAAAGCATCCGACCAATTGAAATTCAAGACAAAGGCAGAAGTCTCTGATCAACACATGGACAGTCGTCTCTCAAGACACAACGTCTGCCTGCAGTGACGGCCAACATCATGAAAGATGCAGTAATGACCACAACGAGGTGGCCGAGAGCACTCTGCCATCTAAAAGCAGAGTCCTGGGGATGTCAGGGAGACGTCAGGAGAGAGCGAATGTGACAGCTCAAAGAGACGTTGAATTCCACTGCCCCTCTTACCCTCTGCACCCCATATCTCTCCCCACCATGCCCCCACATTTGCAAGGCTCACGTCTGATTTGAAGTGCCAACCGCCCATAGACTGGGTTCTGTTGGGAGAAAAGCCACATGGCCTCTATAGATGAATATATGGTGAGTGAATGAATAATTTCATGTTTGTTTCACCTGCATATTCCATTAGATCAATGATTACTATGAAATCGTGTCTGTTATATACGGAGGTTGAGCGATATGAAGGAGAGATATGCATACAAAAACTCCTTCCATTTGAGCTGGAAATAGAGGTATCTGAACAACACTTTGACTGAGGAAAGAAACACAAAATAAAACAAACAAGAGAATATAAATGGAGATCAAGTGGGACCAGCCATCAACCCCCTCCGCCCACCCCACAATATAATTACAGAGCACAGAGAAAGTCTTTTTTATGTATCAATCAATCAATCATCATGGGCAGCAATGAAACTCGCCATTATTGTTGTTATTGTTGCAATAATAATTATTGGTGTGTGTCCAGGGACTTCAAGAACATGCCCAGTCTATTTCTGCCACCTTGTCAACATACAATATGCTCTTGATGTCCAAGGCCAGAAAATAATTGTATTCTGTAATTAACGGCCAGATAGATGCTTTTCTTTCATGCCTTAAAAAATGTATTAAAAGAAATAGACATACATTTTTTAACAAGGACATCTCCAAACATCTCATTGTGATCTCATTGGGTTTGTGGCCAAAACAGGCAGAAGAATATCAGTTTATTTCAAACTTCTTCTGAACTTCTTCTGAACTTAAATCTGAATCATCCTGAGTCAGAAACCCCCAACCTCAGCGTCAACTCCCGCCGGTGCAGACGACGCACAAGATGTACGACTAAACTGCTGTTTTGCCATCTTGTGTACGGTGGAAATTAGCACGCTGCGTATTTTCATCTCCCTCGTCACTCTTGCGCGAGGGCGCCGTGCCCCCATGCCTGGCCTGGCGGCAGGTGGTCCGCCGTACCACCGCGCTCAGTCACGCCGGCAGGTGCTGCCTCTGACGTTTGTGGAGCGGGTCGCCAGCCTTTGTCTCCAGGACCCTGGGGGAGAATGGGAGGGGGGTGCTTGGGAGGAGCTGGCCTCCAACACACCTGATCCCCTGATCTGGCACACGCCCCGGTCTATTAGTCTGGCGCCCCCCCCAGGCGGCCCCTCATGTCACGGCAGGTACAGGTACAGCCCTGCCCAGGCAGACTTCAGGCGGGAACGCTAGGGGCCCGAGAGCCCCCCCCCCCCCCCCCGCCTCCGTATCTTCTTAGGAGAGGAGCAACGTTCTGCAACTCTCTGGGTTTAACATCACAGAGCGCTGTGTTGAGAGAAATTTGTGCTTTGATGTTCATGTGCGGTGTTTTCTCCTGAGAGAATCTGGGTGAGGTGGAGGATGAAGAAACATAAATATATATTTCTGTCAATACATTTACTCTGCTAATTATCTGGAGAAGAGCATGCGTAGCACTATGAATAATGGATTAACTATTGGTAATGTGGCTAGTTTACGTTTTAGAAGCTGAAACACGCATTTTCGGGGCGGATTAGAAACTTCTGCCGCGGACCTTATCCGAATGCAACACGGTGCACATTTTTGTAAGAACTTTGATGCCGTTTGTAAGCGCGGGGCTGGCAGGTGGAGAGAAAGGAAGTTTGCAACTGAGGCTTGAAGCTTGCAACAAGTTCGTTGGTATGCAGGGCGGCTGTGTCCGTCTGTGTGTGAGTGGGTGAGTGAGCCATTAATTATACAGGGCTTTTAGTAGATGGGAAAAAATGGATCAAAAAACCACAGTTTATATTTAGAAGGACGTGTCCACCTTTTAACGCCAAAAATAATCGAATGAAACACATTCTTGCTTTTATCTCCCAACAAACAGAGATAAACAAATCAATAAAATCAACAAAATAAAGGACGAAAAAAATATGTTTTCCTCCTTGTGTTTCAAAATGTTTCACATTAACATCGGCCTACATATCATCTCGTCTTGGCAGCGGGCCTTTGCAGCCCCTGCCAGCGACTCAAGACTCCACACGTACACGCACAAGAAGGAAAAATAAACTAGGCAGCCGCCCGGGCCCCGTCTAACATCATTAACCCAGCTTATCCCGGCCCTTACTCATCCACACTCGGTAATCAAAGGCTACAATCCTCCCATCCCTCTTCACCCAGGTCCACCATCGCTCACATCTCCCCTTCCGTCCCTCCCCTAACCCTCCTACTGCCCTCTGCACCTCCACCACCACCACCACACCCTCCCCCCGCCTTCCCGCCCACCAGCAGGGAGGCTCAAACACTCTGCATCACTCTGGCAGGAGCAGCCCACCGCACTGCATGTTGGAGCGCATCCCAGAATGGGATGTCCTCCAAGAGGGGGGGAAGAAGGGGGGCGGGGGGCGGGGGAGAGGAAAGTCACGTGTCAGAGCAGATTAATGCTGCGGAGCGCTGACTGACCGGTGCACACTGAACTGGGACCCCATGGTGGGGGTGGTGGAGGTGATAGGGGGGGACGGTGGCGGGGCTGAGGCTGATGCTGTGGCCTGGCTCGGAGGGAGAGGTGAGAGGGCTCCTATAGATTCTCCATTCGCTGTCCCTCAGGGGGTCCGGGCAAAGGGGGGACAGGGGACGTGTGGCTTAAAGCTGCCAGGCAGGACGGTGTGTGTGTGTGTGTGTGTGTGTGTGTGTGTGTGTGTGTGTGTGTGTGTGTGTGTGTGTGTGTGTGTGTGTGTCTGTGTGTGTACGTGTTTGGTGTCTGTGTCTGTGCGTCTGTCTGTGTAATCAGGCTAAGTGGCTTCTTATCAAGGGAAATAAAATGTTGAGGACACAGGCATCATGAGTGCAAATCCATCAAAGTGACTACTTTCACTTTAAGGTGGGGTGCATGAATACAACATTATGAGGCGTTTGCACTAATCTGTGTGCTATTGTTTTTCTATCAAGATAAGTCACCTTAAAGATTCTCACCTTCACCACCATTTTTGGTTTTGTAGTTGAGTTTAGTTTTACTCATATTTTCATACCTTACACCTACTAATCGTCTCACAAATGGTTTTACACATCTTTAACAGGGTTAGGAAACGTGTTAACTGGCAGCTAGTAAAATAAGACTTAAGTCGTCTCACGACAGCTATAGTACGTCATAAACCGTTAACACCCTAACCAAACTTTGTTCAAAACAAGGGAATGGCTCATAGTCACGATAAATCACAATTACACGGATATTACAGTCCTATAACCTACGGATGATTATCCTATCTTACAAGGAGGCGAGACAGGGTCTTCCACTGTCGATCAGACTTCAACTGGGGCGCAGGTGCGCGCTTTATCCCGGTCATTAAGACTCCATCACTCATTGATAATAGCCTTTCAACATTGTCTGGGTGAATGATGTTCTAGCAGAGGTGAATATAGATATTAACTAATGATGCTAACAGTGGTGGGTCGCTCAAGCCTCCCGGTTGAGCATGTCAGAGCTCTTCATAAATCAAGCGCACAGTGTCGAAATTACAGGCCAAAATATTGCACCGGAATGAGAGAAAAACAAAATTGAGCTCCTTTTTGCCATGATTCCCATCTCATTACTTGGTAACCTCATTAACCACGACCGTAATCTCGCAAACGCCTCCTCCGGTTATTCATGGCGTTCTTTTAATACAACGGAAGCACAATGATGCGCAGAGGGCACTGCAGTAGAGAGCGGAGATCATCCGCGTCTCCCTTCCTCCGCCGCGCACTATTAACATAAGCGGCGCGCAACGCAGCGCGGTCAGTAGCGACGCGCTGTCCGCGCGTTGCCTCGCATCCCTCAAATGTACTTTGCCGCAGGTGTGACGGACACTCATCGGTTTTAGCAGCCTAAATCAGATCGCTTTCACACGGCTCTCCAGGCATGGCCGCCGCGGCCAGGGGTGCCTGCGCACAGCGTCACACGCACACCCCCGCTTGTCCTCTCCCATTATCCTCAACAATCACACGGGGAGAGAGGGACGGGTGGGGAGAGACGGGTGGAGGGAGGGAGGGAGGGAGGGAGGGAGGGAGGGAGGGAGGGAGGGATGGTGGAGTACACGGCCGAGGGGCTAATTTACATTCACCTCAGGAAGGCGCGCTATTGGTGGGTTTCCTTGGATCGTGCATCATGCCATGCATAATTATTAACGCATACAAACACACACACTTACACACACACACGAACACACACACACACACACACACACACACACACACACACACACACACACACACACACACACACACACACACACACACACACACACACACACACACACACACATACACAAACACATCATTTTCAAAACACACACACATAAGGGCAAACACACACACATATAAATAACACACTGAGGTTTGCATCTGCCAAAAAAGCACTTAAGCAAGACATGATGGCGAATCCTGACTTGTACTTGGTTAGTTCTCCACATTACCGACGTTATTTATAAAGGCAGCAACCAAAGTCAAATAGACACTTGAGAATTAACATAACCATGCATCCATCCCAGCCAGACTCTGTTGTTTTTGACCCTCCTCTCTTTTCTCTATCTACATTTAGAAACCGCTTTGTCCTCTAGCTTTATGGGAGTGACAATCAAGTTAAGACCTAATGTTCAACCATAACACTAAACTCCTACACATACTACATATCCACACATGCTAAATGTCCACAAAGGCTCCACATTAACACATACCACACATCCACAAATATCCCTGTACTACGAACCTCGCTGAACATATCCGGCCTGGGTCGACAGAGACGCAACTCGCGATCAGAGTTAAATGGTAGGCTACTAAGCTCACTTAGGATTCGATTAGTTGAGCCGGGTTTTCCGCTTATGTTTTAATGTGCGTTCACGTGAAAGGGGTGTTTATTGCATTTTAGTCAGCTTAACAAACTGGATAGATCAAGCAGTCTATATAAATGCGTATAAATGAAAAGATTCTGAATATTGTCTATAAAATAACTATGCCAAATGCAGAATTGTATTATAGGATGTGATTATAGAGTGATGATGATTTCAAAATCCATAAGCAACGTCCAACCTCCCATGTTCTATAATTTAGGGAATTCACTTTAAATACATCCTATAGGCCTATGCAAGAAATGTATTGCATATGTTTTCGACCGGTGGCGTAGTGGATTAGTATAAGACCCCAACGCCAGCGACCGGGGCTCAGTTCTCGCAGGTCTAGCATCATGCCTTTTACCCCCATAGATGTGGTGCCAGCACGGCCTTGGGAATATGGGTTCAAGTTCGAAATACGCACAAAATTTATTTCCATAACTTTTAGTGAATTAACTATTGCATATGCATGAGAATTGGAACGGTTTACGCTTCACATAAATGCGCATCATTTAGGAGACGAACCCTGCACGCATGAATTCATGACTGAAGTGCTACCTCCAATCTACCACTCATTCATGGAGACAGAATGCGCAACAGAAAGCATTGTTTACATAAGGTCCAACAAGGACGATCAAATAGCGAATACCCTCTGATGAGAACCGGTATCTCTCATGAAAAAATATTCTCAGGCATTGCTTAGGAATCGGTCCCGAAAGAGCCTCTGTCGGAGAGACCCCTGTACGAAACGGGCTCCGAGGTCAACGGGAACACCCACAAATGGTGACGCCATTGTCAAAAGATGGGCTAGGAAGCTGCGCATGCCGATCTAACCCGATAGATTTAAGGCAAGCCCACACGCACCGGACCGAAAATCGGCGCCGGGGTCTATTTGGTGTCGTCGCTCAAATCGGCCACGTCGGCGTTCATTTCAGTCGATTCAACATTTGTAATCGGCCATTCGAGTCGGTCATTCTTTTACCATTCTGATTGGTGGAGGGCTAGCAGTTTGACTAGCGAATCAGTGAAGCCTGGAAGTGAGGATGGTAAACATACCAGATAAACTGCGTAATCCAAGAAGATGTCACCACACTCTCTCAACGCATTGTTTGGCATTGTTTTGATTGTTGACCTTGGATTGAATATTGTGGATCGAAGAGTTCGAGCAACAATTCAACGCCATGGTGGAGGATAGACCGTTGCTTTTTGTGGTCGCTGGCAATTCCTAAGACCTGCTACTTCCGTTTTTTGTGGAATGTACGACGTCGGCTGTAATCCCGTAGGTGTGTACCGCCCATGTCGGTGTTCGAGTCGGCCAGATTAAATAACCCGACTTCATTTACCGACGCAAATCGGGCAGTTGGTCCGGTCTGTGGTTGCCTTTATCTGAAAACCTGCTCCCGACCAGGTTTGGTTGGAGCATAAATCACCATGGTGATACAGTATGGAGGTAGATTTGTGTCTTTATTATGCAATCAAACAGAATAGGTTTGAGAGCAAAACCTTCCACACTGCAATCAAAAAATAGATTTGAGAGCAAAACTATCGACACTGCAATCAAAAAATGTTTAATGGGAATCCAAAAGTTTTGGTTGCAATCCAAAAGTTTTGTTTGCAAATCCAAAAGTTTTGTTTGCGTATCCAAAAGTTTTGCTTGCGAATCCAAAAGCTTTGCTTGCTGTTGAGCTGAATCTAATGGGCGGGACCTACGCCGAAAGATGTAAGACATGCCTCTATTGGCCAGTCTCGATCGGAGTGACAGCTTGGCAACATCCACAGTTAGTAACGAGAGAGGGAGTTTTGAAGTCCATGATGAGACAGAGCGGGACTCGGGAGCTGAGAGGACAGAAAATCAATGCGCAGGTATGTCTTCCGTCATAGTAATAGCAAGAATGTTATGTTTGAACTGGTGCATGTAGATTGCTTTTTTTTAACGATCTGTGGATGTTGTAATGGGTTAAAAAATACACATTATTTTGTCAGCATGGAGCTGCTAGCTTAGCTCAATTACCTAGTCATAGGTAGGCCTATGTTACGTGCCCAGGCTGCCTATTAGCCTGCATGACGTTGTGCATGTAGCTACTAGTTAACAGGACTATTTCTGTTCAACGATCTCTCGTTACTAACTGCGGATGTTGCCAAGCTGTCACTCCGATCTACAGCGACGCTAAAAGAGATCGACTTTCGTGTCCCAGCTAACCCAGGCTTTGAGCGCAACATACCTCGCTAACCCACTGATCGAGGTTCGTAGTACAGGCCACTGGGCTCAGTGTGTTTAGTATTATTATGACGACACAACTAAACATCACTGGAAAACCGCGTCTGAAAACCACAACGGTTGCATGGGTTTCGCCCAAAGCCACAGATAATTTCACAGGAGTTGGCTATCCAATTGCAACAGTGAACCCTAAAAAAACATGGCTCATAAAAGCACATACAACCTCTGGGCAAGAGACCAATAACCGCATGAAATGACTGCGCCTGAACTTCTGAGGGAACAAAGTAAAGCCATGAGTATAGGCCCCATCTCCATAGAATCATATTTGTTTTTTTCAAAATATCACAATACTAAGCCGGAATAAATGTGACACGATGTTTATGTTGTATTAGTGCTCTGGGCTTTCGGAAATGAAAATGAATTACCACTCCCTGCCTTAGGTTGGGACAGAGAGATATCCACCGTGCATCGGCCTTCCAATTTCAATAGTAATCCCTTGAACAACTCACAAAGCACACACACAGTCTATGCAGACAAACGTTCTTCTATTTGATGACACTGCGTTACCATATGCCACCAAGTAGAGACTGCTTTCTGTGAAGAAGGAACCCAGTTGGGGCACAGAGATAGTTGTTTATGACGACCACTGCCTATTGGAACAAATCCTTGTTTAAGGTTAAAGTTTAAATATGCCTGCATGTCCTCGGTTAGGTTGTAGTTGTTTTAAAGGATGTTTGATGAAGACTTTAATACAGTTTCAATGACCCACATCAAAAATAGGTGTTGCTGCAACATTCTCTTCTTGCATGTTGCACATCCTTGCACTTAAAAATTGTACTTGACATTGTGTAGCATCTTATCCTAGCTATCTTTGTTCTATACGGGGGAATGGGTTAACCTAGCGATTGTTAGTGCTTGGCACTTGGTTCTATGACATCCTTACAGTACCGAGAGCGATATATTGTTTCTCTTTCTTCTGACAAATGTATTTATTGTAAGTCGCTTTGGATAAAAGCGTCTACTAATTGCCTTACATTTAAATGTTAATGTTATTCCTATCAAAATGCCCAAATCAAACTCTTCTAAGCAGGTACCTGAACCAATGAATAAACTACAAGCTACAGAGGCAAGGTGCATCGCGGAATTCACCTTAATTCGTCATATAATTACACAAACTGTGCCATTTTCAGTCATGTGTTAAGTGGCACTTATCTGTGGAGGTGACATGTGACTAAATTGGCTCTGAATATGGCGGAACATGTGATTGGATGTGCACTGAGTATAGATGGATGTGACATCTGATTGGAGGTGCACCGATTGTGGACTGGTTATGAGTTTGCATGCGCTCGAATTGTGTTTATGACATGTGACCTTCTGTTATATTTGCATTGATTCTCAACAAAAGAAGATGAACAAATAACGTTTGATGTCCATGACAGATAGGCATGGACCTGTGTGTCATGGAAATCAATGTCCATGCCCTCATCAAATACTGTCAAACTTTCAGAGCTGTGAACATTCTCACACAGAACAAAACAGGAATCAAATATAATGCTTTTTATGTGAAGCACATGCCTCTGCCTTGGCTACGAAATATGCTGCATCGATAAAGTTAACTTGACTTGACTTTAAATTGAAATGGTACAAAATAAATAAGACAAAGAAATGAGGAGCTGGTGGCTCAGCATCCCAGTCTCTTGGCAATTAGTATGCCAGTGGGATGCCAATGGCAGTAGTCTGAAGCGTTCTTTCACATCCTCGCCTTTCAGGAAGAATCTCCAGAAGAGCTATGCTCAATAATGTAAATGAGATCTTTAATTTAATCTCCCATTAAACTGGTGATTAAACAAAAGATCCATCACCACCACGTGTGAAGCAATAACACTGTTTGCTATATAAAAGCTACTTTGTCACATTTGGCGAACCTTCACAATAATTCCTATTATAATGTGAAGTGTTACATGTTTATATTACAGCATATGATTGTGTAAGTGTGCATCTGTAATTACTGTCTGGTTGTGTTGCTTTTATGTTAACGTCACATTTATTTGTGAATGTAAAGGGAAAGATAGTGGTGATACGCAGAGCATAGTAAACATTTCATTCAAAAGGATCATTAATATCGACTTAACAAAATTGACTCATGTTACTCTAACAAACATGTCACCTCATGCAAGTTCTCAACTAGCTCTAAAATGACCTGGACATATTTGCAGTTAACGCTGATTGATAGTGATTTCAATTATGTTATCCATAAAACCGCATCATATAACTGATATATTCTACAAGTAGAAAATATTGGGCAGACGAATAACTGGGAAAGGCTCAATCTTACACACTGTGACTTTAATATGTCTGACATAAATGTACTGTCACGACTTCAAGAGCCACAATTTCAGCCAAATAAGAAAAGGGCAAGAGACAACCTACGGTACTTTGCTCTATCTACAAAATCATCTTTTACAAAACTCAACAAGAGCCGTTCTATTACCAAACTGCTCTTTGTAGATCCCCCAGGATGACTTTGATGGGAAATCAATTCTTCTGCTGAAGAGATTTTCGTAAATGTTCACGCACTCTACAGCCATACTCGGCTTCTGATGGAGCCTGAGTTCAGGAATCAAAAGAAATGACTTGATTGTTCTCAGGGCTCACTCTGCGTCAACTACCCCAACCTCGCAATGACCCTGGGGTCAAGTGCGACGCAGTCACCTCCGGTCACAGTGGCGGTGGTCTCTAATGGTCATGACGGTTGTTGTGCCGGCCAGAAATACGATTTGAAAGTAGCATACGATAGCTTTAGGGAAAGGCTTTTTTTAGTGTTGCAATTGTCGAGATACTCTGCTGCCCGTGCCCTTGACCCCGAGCAGTGCCACGGGCAGTGCGCCGCAGCGACACCACCGCTCAGAGAGAGGGCTTGTGAGTGGAGGACACTCTTCGAGCAGAGGAAAAATAAACCACAAAGAAAATGTCATCTTCAGACAAAACTTTCCTCTTTTACTGTGTAAGCACAGTAATCCCCTACGTGTAACGCAAATAAAGCGACAACAAATAAACAAAGTCCAAATTAGTCAATTACTAATAATACCCAGAACAACAATGTAAACAATGCATGCAGCATGTAAATGAACCAAAAATATTTTTACACTCATATGCTGCATTTTTTAAGCCGATATACAAAATGAGAAAGTCAGAAGAATGATTTCAGTCGATGGGGAAATGTTCAATAGCAATTTGGGGGAGAAAGTTTTCTATGGGTTGGACAGAGAAGAGAAGACACTAGCCTTAACAATGGCGGACTCACTGTCAGTCCTGTGCTACAAAGCGTATTCAGTTCTAAGAGCTGTACGGGGGAGGTTTGCTTGAGTTTCTGCAACTGGTACCGGGTGTTCGTTCCTTCCAATCCGGAGAGTGGATGCCTGGCGTACTCTGTGTGGGCTGCCGGGATGCAGTCGGAAAGCCCCATTAGTTACCCCCAAATTATTAGTCTCTACCCCATCTCTCTGCCACACCCTGATCAGAATGTAAATCCCAATGTCCTATTTCTGGGACCGTTTCCGCCATACGACTTCCACAGAGCTGGGATAACTTTGTGTTTGTTGTTGTTGTTGCTGCTCTTCCCTAAATGCTAGGTTGCACAGCTGCGCTTCGCTTGGCCTCCACCCTGCAATTGCTTCAGCCTCGGCTTCATCTGTTATTTTCTGGAACGGTACCGTGAGGACAACTGATCTGTTTTCCCGGGGAGGACGGTAGCTCTCCGCTCCAGGCTGGGTCGGGTCCGTGGTCGGTTTGGGGCGATGTCTGCAGTCATTTGGTTTTTTCCCTCTTTTCCTTTGTTTTTATTGAGTGACTTGGCCTCTTCTCAAGATTAGTCCTTTCATTTGTAGGTGTTTTCTCTCCACGCTCAGGGGAGTTAATTGGCAATAGCTGTGTGGACAAGGGCACACACACACACACACACACACACACACACACACACACACACACACACACACACACACACACACACACACACACACACACACACAGGCGCACGCACACACACACATCAAAGACTGCTAATGAGTTAATGAGACTGTGTCCCAAATAACTATTTATGACCACATGAATAATATTTGAATGGTAGATATTTTGTTGCATCTGGAGGGAGAATTTTTATTTGTGGTTAATGAAGTTGCACACGGTTAGCACTTTGGTCCTCAATTATATTTTAAAAAGGAGTCTGTTATAAAACATATCTCTAGCAGCCTAATTAACTGTATGTATTGCTGAAGCTGCAGGCTGTAAGAAAACACGAGGTATCTTATTTATGCATTATCAAAAATCTGTAATTCTTCACAAAAAACATAATCAGATTTCAACAAAATGTTAACCGAGTTAATAATAATAATAATACATTTAATTTAGAGGCGCCTTTCAAGACACCCAAGGTCACCTTACAGAGCATATAGTCATCATTCAAAACTATGTAAAACAGACTAGGAATAAAAGGAAAACAGAGGTTAAACATGAAGAATAATAATAATTAATAACACTCAAAGACGCCTAAAGTGAAGGGGGGACCTCACTAACCACCACCAATATGTAGCACCCACTTGGGTGATGCACGGCAGCCAATCGGTGCCAGAACGCTCACTACACACCAGTTTGAGGTGGAGAGTTAGGGATGAGGTAGAGAGTGAGGGAAAAGAACATATTTAAACACTATCGACCATATTTAAACACTGTCGATCACATTTTAACAATATCGACCACAAGTAAACACTATCGACCACATTTAAACACTATCGACCATATTTAAACACTATGGACCACATGTAAACCCTATCGACCACATGTAAACACTATCGCCCACATTTAAACACTATCACCCACATTTAAACACTATGGACCACACGTAAACCCTATCGACCACATTTAAACACTATCGCCCACATTTAAACACTATCGCCCACATTTAAACACTATGGACCACATTTAAACACTATGGACCACATGTAAACCCTATGGACCACATGTAAACCCTATCGACCATATATAAACACTATCGACCACATTTAAACATGTAAACCCTATCGACCACAATTAAACACTATCGACCACAATTAAACACTATCGACCACATTTCAACATGTAAACCCTATCGACCACATTTAAACACTATCGACCACATCCAAACACCATCGACCACATTTAAACACTCTCGCCCACACCTACACACTATCGACCACATTTAAACACTATCGACCACATTTAAACACTATCGACCACATGTAAACACTAGCGACCACACTCAAACACTATCGACCACATTTAAACATGTAAACCCTATCAACCACATTTAACATGTTAAATGTTAAATCCCTATCAACATGAGTTAACATGTTTCTTAAATTCAAGCCAAACTCAAATTAATAATTCACCATTGCTTACTTATTCTTTTTAGCTGCAACTTTTCTGCTAATGGAAAATTTGGGTAAGGAGTCATAGATGCATGTATTAATCCCTAATGAACTTCAGGGTAATGTTGCCAAATTAAAATTTCTACTGTTTGTTTGAATCTGTTTTTTCCATGCTATATTTTCCCCACCATTTGTGTCTTGTATGATCAACGAACGGCCCCCAGGGACCGTGACTGAAGCTGGTCCCCGGTTATCGTGAGCAGGAAATCAATACTTGCTTTAATTTATGAGAATGCCTTGTGGTTTGTGAACATTGACAACATGTTGTCTCAAATGAGAGGTTAACAAAGTTCAAATGGTCCTGAATTGGAATACATTACACAGACATTATCACCTTATGGCACATGTTACAAAATGCCATTATAACTCTTATCCTAGCTATCTTTGTTGTACTGTATGTGGGGAATGGGTTAACCTAGCAATTGTAAGTGCATTTGCAATTGGTTCTATGAACATCCCCCCTGTGCCGACAGCGCTATATTGTTAGTTCTCTTTCTTCTGACAAATGTACTTAATGTAAATCGCTTGGGTTAAAAGCGTCTGCTAAATGCCCTAAATGTGAATGTAAATTAAGATTGTTTTGCAAGCACTCACACCTGGATATCTCAACGTGTCGTGTCTTTACGGGTCATGTGAGTCCGAAACCAGATTGTGAAAACAGGATTTATCCAACAAAACCAGAATCACATTGTTGGGGGAGGATCAGACACAAAATATTGCCTTTGGATTTCCACGTCCAAAATAGACCTAATGTCCTTTTTCAAAATGAACAAAATACAAAACAGCCCGACTACATTCACGCCTGGTCTGCTCTGCTTTTTAAAAAACATACAATACCAGTTCTTGTTTTTGTTGTGCTGCGACGACAAGGGGACACTCGCGATGCGTGATCGTCTGGGCTTTAGAAACCTTTAAAAAAGTGTGGAGACGGCAGCCCGGTCGCCAGGTGAAGATTACCTTCCTTATTGAATCCACGCCCCATGCCCTCGGCCTCCCCACCGTGCCCACCATAACTCACGCTCCCCCCTCCCGCCGTGCATTGTGTGCCTTGGCCACTACCGTGAAGCCGGATGGCAATCAATCCAGCGGCAACCCTCTCTGTGGGAGCTGAGACGGCACATATTCATGAAGGTAATGCATAACTGTCTGCATCCCCTGCACCCCATTCTCCTCCCAGTTCTACACACAACCGGAACGAATCGTTGCGACCATTGCATCATAGAGTTGAATGCAATATAGTCAAACAGAAGGAGAATCTGTTGCCTACCGCACCATGGAGCCAATACGTATTTAATATATTAAATGGGGATTCAATTTTTGGAAATCTCAACACAGATCCATCCAACAGTCGGCACTCAGGTGTCAATTCGGGATGCCAGGTCTGTGTTGTGATCTGGCTCCTCCAATCATAAACGGCACATTGAAATGACAAGTGGATGTTTATTCTTATGAATTATTTACAATACAGAGGAAGATTGGGGCAACAGCTGTCGGCTAGTGATTTGTATGATTTGTTTATGTGTATCGCCAGGGTTTATTTAAAGTGCAGCGCAATGAAGGTGTCAGGAATGATCTGATAATGATAGTTGATTTGTTTTATCCTTAAATGTGATTTGTATCTCTGAAACATCTCTGTGCCGCAGGCTTTGGCTTGCTACGCAGGAGAAAGCCATTGTCGGTGTCAGGCCTGCGCTGGAGTGATACAAGACATAGCCAGACATTGCAATTCAGAGGCATGTCTGTGGGTTTCTGCCCATTCGGTTTATCGTGATGCCCATATGCCTGTTAATTGAATCGAAAAGCGAAGGCTTCATCAAGTGTTCTTTATGGCAGGGATATAACAACTTCAAGCAGAAAGGTTTTTCGCCAGATCATAAACGGTTTGTCTAGAGAGTAGAAGGTAGATGGTGGTGTAGACTCCCATCGTTATCCACGCAGACATGAACACTGATTGATTAATGCCATAGTGCACTTTACAGTACCTTAACGCTAAGAAATCCCGAAGGATAGCTCACGAAGGTGATGCCACGTCTGAAACAATTAATCAGCAACACGAGAAAAATCACTTAAATGTAAACCTAAAAAGACAGGCTGTGTTCAGTCAAGTCTAAAAAATACCTAATTCAGGCACCTATTCTCGTTATTTTCATTCTTTTTGGATAACACACCAAGTCCATCGTAATGATAGACAATCACACTGAACAATGGCGAAAGAAGAGAGCGGGTTTTAAAAATAACTCAAAGCTCATTGCTATGTACACAGAGAGTGAGTTTAAAACGGACATGACACCTCGCTGCACCCCCAGACACACACCAATAATTATCACATCAAACAGAGCGATGGAGACGCAGGGTGCTGTATTCAGGCTAACAACAGCGTGATGGGTGTGTATTATAACAACAGCACAGGCACACACACACACACACACACACACACACACACACACACACACACACACACACACACACACACACACACACACACACACACACACACACACACACACACACACACACACACACACGTGTACCGCCTCTCTTCATTTGCCATGCACCTTGTTCCCGCCAGTCAAATCAAGGTCAGCAGCATTAGCATAGCCATGCCAAGGTATTATGACACGCCCGCTCAAATCAGCCTGAACTTTGTTCTTCTTTGGCTGTTTTTTCCCTCTCTGTTCCCCCTGCGCTCTCTGCTCCTCCTCTTCCCTTCCCCTCCTTCTGACCTCCATCGTTCTTTCTCTGCACCGCTCATTCCTTCCCAGCTCCACCCGGACCTGTTTAGAGCACATCACCGGTGACACCACCCGATTGACACCGGTGTCACGGCAGAATAAAAAGGTTAATTAAGACCAACTGCTTTGTCTATTCTCCAATACCATCTGCCGTGGAGCATACACACACATGCACACAAGCACGCACACATACACACACACGGACATGCACGCACGCATACACACACGCACACACACACACGCACACGCACGCGCACGCACGCACGCACACACACACACACACACACACACACACACACACACACACACACACACAAGCCGAAGCATGCAGGATGTCTCTATCTTGGTGTGAGTACTGCGACCCTGCAGGACAGCAGGTGAGGAGAATACGTAGATCTCTCATTCATTACTTATGCTGCTTTCGGATTCATAATGTATTTGTTGGGCTCTTACGCTGGCCTTCAGGGGTCCGATCACATCGTAGCTGTGATATTAATGTGTGGTCATATTACATTATTGTTTCATGTTTTTTACCAGAAGTTGTAATGGGGTCTAATAAAACAGCATGCCTCATTCAGAGTAGAAAGATGTTTTTCCACTTAATAAAGGATAAAAACGCAGCTCTAAACATAGGAAGAATCGGGCAAAAAATGTTGGTTGATTCTTCAGGCTTTAAATTGCGATAGCGTGGGAGTACTTAGCATAGTGTTTTAGAGAAAATTAGCTGAGAAGCTAAAAGGTCATATTCCATTTACGTCGAATATTTTAACACTTACAGGGGCAGTAATACTCCTTGAAATACTTCCTCGATAAACGACCAAAGCACCTCCTCAACACACCAGCCAAATAGCTCACATAAATAATGTTTGCAAGGAAGGGCATCTGTGGTGCTGAACAGTAACGCATCCACTCAAACATTCCAGGTCATCGCATGTGTTGAAATGTGGGGTATTTCTCAAACGGACGCTAAATACGTTAGATGGTAAAATCCTGATAGGATCTTTCTGAGCTCAGCAGAAACAGATCGCCTCTGTGCGGCCAGCCCCACGCCAGATAACCTTGAGATGGACAAAAAGTTTTGCCTTCATTAGAATCAAATAAGAATGTCCTTTTTTCCTGCTGACCAGCTCAAAATGATTCCTATTTGAGGCAATTTCTCCACCGTTAAATATGAAACAGGAGCAGATGTTTGATATTGCAAAGGGTATGGAGCTAAACTATGCATTACGATAATTTGATTCGTTTCCAGACTACTTAAAGGATCATACTGATCTAGTTTTAACTTCTCGCCATTGCCGGAAATATGCCTTCTAATCATCTAACAATGGAATGGGCATGGGTAGATACAGGGTACCCGCTTTAGTGACTATTATCTTACCTCATTTAGGGCCTTTTGAACTCTCATTCATCTTGAAAGGGTGTTAAAGAAACAGTGTCATTCTAAACCCTAGCTATATCGGTTAAAAATGACATGCTATGTAATTCACTCATAACTCATTCAAAACATGACATGTTGAGCATTGTATTTCTTTCCCCTGCTGATTCCTAAGGAGTTTTACAGTGTTTTGTTCTTTTAGTGCCTGCCATTTGGGCTAAAAGGACACAGTGAGATGGAGACAATGTAAATGTCCTACACTTTGAAAAACTAAGTATCTCGAACCAAATTAAACACATGTTTTTTAACGCTGATTACCTACACTTGACAAAGACTTCATTGGTTTTCCACACATTTCCAATGTAAACACAAGGGATGGTGGCACTTAGAATCCAAGCTTGAAGCAAACTATATACACTAGAACTTTGTTAAGGCAGGAGAACAATTGGCTAAGTGATAAGATAAGATCACACTGGTATGGTCCGGTGGAGTGACCAAGCTCGGAGTGAAGATTCAGAGTGTGATTAGTATTAATCACCACAAATGCATTTCACGTTAACAGCTATTTTAAGATAGCTCTCTCCTTTGAATGAATTGATAGAAAATACATCATTCTTAAATTCATATAAACAAAAACTATCCATTTATTTTACATATCTTGGGAGTTGGATGGCCATGCACATTTGAAAGATGTGTGGATGCTGCAGTATTCTTGTTTGGGCTATTTATTACAAATGTATTATCTGTTACATTTGTTGGTGGATTATTCTGACCCTTCTGCCAGGTTAGATATCATCCTTCTCAGAACTGTTGTTAGCAAGGGAAGGTGTAAACAGGCAGAGGTAAACCAAGGGTGTGAGCATGGGGAAGGCAGTGAAGGGAAGATGAGGTGGATGCAGCTGCAGGCAGCTGGGACGCTTTCAGAGCAGTCTTTGGAATTACTCCCAAATAAACAGATATTTTTCTATCTTTTAAAAACAAATGTGGGTAGAGTTGGGGATAAGGTTAGAGGATACCTGAGAGAAGAGTGAATGAAGGCTTTCATCAAGTTCAAAGGTCACTAGTGGAGCAAACAAACGGCGCTGCGTCGCTACGCCCCTAGAAAATGGTGGTGCTGGCCGGGTGCTAATCCCATTTTGAACATGAATGCGCTCAGAACGCCTTGCTCTTCAACACATTCACACGCAACACTTAGTTATGTCACTTGGTTGATTTGGCAATAACTGAAGCTTACAGTATAGTCAGGGAGTCAATCCATTGGGCACGCCAAATGAAATGTAAACGCAGCAGTAATCACCATTGAGAAGCGCCATTGGACGTTCATCCTGCCATCCCTTAACATCGTTCCGTAGCCTTCCTGTCCCCATTGAGACGGGATTGAGTAGTTGTTTAAACCTCATGCTGACGTCTTTCTCACAAGCGTTTATGGACAGAAGAGGCAATCATGCAAAATAAGTTGGATTTGCGAAGCGAGCAGAATGCGTCTCAGTAGACCCGGTGAAGTCGTTGAAGGATTCTATGTGACTTTTGGATGGTATCACAAGCCTGAACGCATCACTGCATTCACACAGTCAAATCGTATCCTCTCACTTATAGCTCTTACCGCTAATAGCATCAAATGCCATTCTCTCTCTCCCTGCCTCATCCCTGATCGAAAATAGGGTTAAGAACCAGAAAAACTCATTGTTGCTGATGTTTTCCTTTTTTTCCCACTTTCAGCTCTTTCAAAGTACAAGAGTCAATCACCATAAAATACTTTGTGGGTTTTGACGCCTATTATCATCCCAGGACTGCGATGTGTCAGGTATTTGTATAATGAACAAGGGAGTTCAGCGACAGTCGAGGTGGAATTAATTCCTAGTTTGCGAGGAGGAACTCAGCGACAAATCCGTTAGGCGCTGAAGTGCATAAATGAGAACTATGTCTTTATTTCACAAGTTTCTTTTTAACCTTGTCTCTTTTGTAATGACAAACGGCCTCTGTGCTGAGGGATTCATTTTTTAACACTTACATTTCCATGAGCACAATATAAGGCATAGTAAAAGTAGGCTACTCTTCAACAAAGTCTCTCACAGTCTAATACATCGAATAGGCAGTGGAGGGTTCAGACAACAAACATGTCACTCAATGTGGATTTGAAACAACGTTGTTAATCTTTATTAAAGATTTTATAGACCTCATCTCGCAGCCGTATTGGTTATTTGGGTGGATAAACCTTCTGGATCTTTGGGGAACCATGATTTCATTACCTCCCACCAAGGTTCGATTTAGAATGTATTTCCATGAGTCATGGCTTCCCCAAAGATTAACTTAATACTTTCTGGACTGATAATAAGATTTAATGTTTGTAATTTGTTATACAGTTAATTTTGTGAAGCATACATTCTCCACGTGTTCCAAAAAGGTATTTTTTGAAAATGAAAAATGTTTTATATTAAGAAATACGACAGTTTTTGTAGTATTTCTTATATTATGTCATATGCTACAGTTTCCCCTCTGCATTGTTGCATATGACATATCCACTAGCTAGCCCAACACAGATCCGCACCACAGTTCTAAGCTTCACATCAAAATGTTCCTTCTCAGTGTCTATTCTACTTTCACTTTCCGTCTTTCCTTGATAATCTTGGATTAGCACGGAATTCCTGGATGGATTCCTCGGATTTATGTTATTTTGTTATTCCAACCGCAAATCTGTAGCGTTTGCAATGGTTGCCACTCTCTTGAATGGCAGTAAGCTATAAAGCATTATATATATACTTATAATACAGCACAAAAATATAGCAATATATGCAGTACTTTATAGTTCCATATCATAAGCAATAGTAATGTCAGACCACATTTTTTATTACTTGTTTTGACCAATTCATACGGTCTTTCCGTCACAATGGACAACACTGCTTCTGTAAGCCTTTACTCCAGCGAGGGTGAATAGAAGACGAGCCATAGAATCTCAACCCACTGCTTCCACTCAGCACCTCCTACAGGCTTTATGGTGGGAGAAAAGCAGCATATTGGCCTGTCTAAGCAGAGATGCTGTGCAGTCTTCTCAGGCCCCATAGTGGGTTGTCACTCTGTGTCACCAGGCTCATAAAGTCAGCTTATGTTGTGCAGGTGTGCCGTAATACGCAACAGATCCATGGGGATTTACAGCAGGATTACGGCTTGTTTTGATTAAGTAAAGCAGAGGATGGCTCTGGGGGATGATATTCTGCTTTCTGCCCTTTTTGCTTACTTTCCAAGATTACATGTTTGAGGGACTGTGACACACCACGGCAGCATGTTGCGTCTTCCTTAGGTGTGTGACTTCCTTTTGCCTTACTTTTGGCTGTCTCTCTCCCTCATAGGAAGCCTCTTGCTCAATGACGTAGTTCTTCAAGACATGTACTTCGTTCTGTGTGCTAGCTAAGTAGGCCACTTAAAACGGTCAGAGTCCTTTTAACAAACAGATCTTTCTTTCATCTCCAGTAGCACTTACCCATCACTGGTCTGCACACGATGTCATCTCAATATTGTAGCAGAGCTAATGTTATTCTGAGGATATAGTGAACTGGAGGTCCATGTTACTTACTCAGTGCTTTTATGTAACACTGATTCATACTTGAATGTCTTTTAAAAACAGCCATCATCCAATGTTTTATTTAACCAGGTGAAGACCCATTGAGACAAATTATGTAACACGCAAGAAGTGAGGATGGATAACACACATTCACAAAACGACTGCATTACTTACACCTCATTCAATCAATAAAGCTCTTACAGATCAATACAACCTCTCCATCCAAATTATTCGTCATGAAGCATCCCACCTTGTGAAGTGGCAACAAATATGAAAATTATTATTATTTTTAGAATTATACATATTGCCGACATGGGTCTAATGAAACTCGTCGATGGTCTGACATTCAAAATTGCCCAGAAACAGATCGGCTCCCAGATGAATAGAGTAGAGTATATATTAACACAGAATAACAATGACCATCCCCTCCTCTTTCATTGGGTCCTGCTGTTGCAGCAATGTTAGCCTGCCTGCAATCTCACGTTCACCTCATCCACGGGCCGCTATTGTTCAGGTCAGGTTGAGCGAACATAAAGAGAGAACATATGGGAAAATCGCATCACATAACGCAACAACACAACCAACTCGGCCGCTATTAGACCCATGAAAAGAAACTATTGCCTGCCGGAGCCGAAAGCCGTCGCCATTAACGAATGACGTCCAACAATTTGTTGCGAATATAGCGAAAGCAGCAGAAGCTGACATGATCCACACCTACACCATCACACTGCAGAAAGCAGCAGCAGCAGTAGAAGCAAGGCACCAGCTGCTCACAATGGACCTCCGCATCAAGTGCGGTACATACCAAAGCAATGTACTATAGAAACAACAGCTGTTCTGTCAAGGCCTAAACCCACTCACCCAGATCAGAACGTGTGCCGAGTGTGATAGCTCCTCTACGTGGATGGCAGCAGATCTGTGTAGATCTGTAGGTTTGCCCAGTGTTACTTGTTTGCGTTTCTCTTGGCTGAGCACTCAAATGAATACCTTTCTTTGTAACATGACCTATACGAAGAAGAATACTGTCTTTTAATTCACTTTTTATTTTGTATTTACACATAATAGAAACACAAACATGCATCTAGCAGGTGTAAATATAGATATTAACTCTATAATATATTTTATAAGTAAGATGTCTAAGCAATAATGGACTGTTTTATTTATGCACAAACCAGAACAAGATTGCAATTCATCCCACAGGGTAGACTCCGATAGATAAACATTTATTCTGCGCGTTTTTTTGCTCTGAGGCGGCAGTACTCCTTGGCCATTCCCCCCCATCGCTTTGTTTAAACTATGTTCACGTTATCAATTATAGGATGACCTAAATATGCGTCGAATGTTTTTTAGGGCTCTATCTTTGCAGACAATAAATCATCTCCCCCTTTCATCCGGCTTGTTGTTTTTGTCTTTACTTTTTTTTGCACATTTTACACATTTTTATTAAGCATCCGGGACGTTTCCTCCTCTTCTTTATCCGCCTTTTGTTCCCCTCCTGTTTGTGTTTGCAGCCTCGTAAGCACTTGTTTATGCGGCGCGAAACCACAGCAGTCGAAGGGAGACGCGGTCATCGTTGTGATGATGTGCGGTCCGCACGGCGCAGTGTTTACGGCCGTTAAATGCGGCGGGAATCCAAGGCGGCCAACTCAGGCGGAGGGCATTAGCCTAAATAACTGCAAACCTCAAGGATGAGAACCCATTCCCGGTGCTTACAAATGGCTGCGGCTATTTCAATGAATACAGTAAAAAAAATGAAATCAGGTCGAAATGAACCATCACGGCTTGTATTTTATCTTGCTCCTCACACTTATAGAGGAGGGCGATTTGGAGCATGGCGGTGTACTACAAACTTACCAAATTACCTTTTACCCTTGAGCCTTGAAGACGTTAGCACTGCACACAGTCCCCACTCTAACTCTGCTAAGTCCACACGAATATAGTTTGAGAAGTTCAGTTCAGTTCAGTAAAAAGAAAATCGTTAGAATAAAAACAGCCTTTCATCTTTTTTCAGGCTGGCTATTGTTCTCGTTGAATAAAAAAACAAATGCAGCGCAATGATTTACACCTCAATGTCACGAAAAACATAAAAACTCTGAATGATCATAGAGATTACAATATTGTCAAAGACCACCTGTTCATGCGTTTATTCTAAATTAAATCCTGTTTTCACCTTGGCATGAGTCTCTATCCTTCAGTTTGGGTCTGATGTTGAATCCAGCATTTAAAACTCCATCTCAAAAAGCATGATGTTGAATGCAGCGTTAACAAACCCTCTCATCGAACCTGCGTTTCTCCTGGAGAGGTTTTAGTGGGCCACATTAGCAATTCCTCTTTTGCTTTGAACCTCTGCTGTAATTCATTTAGAAATAATGGGGATGATGTATCAACTGCTTAGGGAGGGTCGGTCTGTCTCCGCCACAATAGCTTACCCAAAGGATTCTGCTGACCGCATGTTTTTAAACGTGGTCTCGCTGTGGTGTGTTGTTTCCAACAGCACCGCATCCATAACCGTGCAGCATGTTCAAAAATAAAAACTCTTGCCTGTACGGGAAGAGAAATATAGTGAGAGTTTTTATAGTTTTTAATCGACTGACGAGAACAATGCTGGGCTATTACTCCATTATTACTTGAATACTACCCAATTACTCCAATCAGTAGCTTACACTTCAACTCCATTGTATTCTCATATGGAATAGTACTAATCAAAATCGAAGCTCCTCTTTTAAAAGCTAAATATAAATAAGTTGTATCTGCGATTTAATTGGATGACAAAAAAAAGGGATTACACTTAAGTGAACTCCAGTTTGGCCTTTTGAGTGCGGGAAATAGATTGCAGATTAGCTGAGTGACAGCCATTGTTGGATAGAAAGTGAGTAGGAAAGATTTTCACAGATGGTTATATTATTTTTCCCCTGCATCTCCTGCAAATCCCTTCAAAGACTTTCAGCCCTTTGTCCAGTGCTCTGTTTGTAAAATACCCTTACAAATGAAACCCTGATTATTCAAATGATTATGGAAAATTGGACTCTTCCAAAAATCTATCTACTACCGGAAAAAATGGCGACAATTTCTACCGAATCAGAGCAAAAACACATTTTGAATAAAATTACACGGAATAGGCATCCAATATGTAGAATTATTTTTGGTTGCAAAAAGTAGATTTATATTGGTTGTTAGAAAACAAGACCTTACATGTACTATTATTAGTAGTGCTTCACTGTTATACAAACCCATTTTGATCTCGATCAAGTATTCTACTATGATTCATGAACGGCCATGCTTTTAGTCCAAAAAACTTCATTAGGGGTTGCTCTTCATGAATATTCAGTGTTTAATCCCTAATAGTCCCAGAACGTGGAAAAACAAGGACTCCACGCCTACTTCCGCAGACCTTGTACCCTGTAAATGTACACTTTGAGCTACAAATCAACCATTATCTACGTAGTCATTAGCATGTCCGCCATCACCGCGGTTAAACACGTTTTCCATCAGCCATGATCTCCTTCCCCTTTCATCCTCATTTCACTTCTCAGATTCATTATTCACCGGGCCAGGGGATGGGTTGGGGGTGCACCAATACGATGTGAGATAGAGCCCCCCAAATCAGGAGCATGAGGGGGGTCTCCAGCAGGGTTCGAGTCAGGTGGGAGCCAGTGGGAGCTGAGCTCCCATAGAGAGAGGTCTGACTCCCATGAAAGCAGCAAACTCAAATATCTGTGGCGGTCTCTGAAAATACAGCAGCATAATATTGTAATTACAAATAAAGCTGTTTTCCCTTCCACATACAGAGTAATATTACGTTAAGTAAGGGATGACAGAACGCCGGAAAATAAGCCCAGACAGGGCGAACCGGACAACCGACGCGAAACGGGGGTGTCTTGCTTCGACCTGAAGGGGCTTATTTTCGATAATGAGTGGCTACTTGCCAAACGAAAAAAGAACTTCAAAAGGTATCTTTTTACAATTTATTGTTACCATTCGTAGTGTTGATCAGCAGAGAAATAGTTGGCCAAAGACGTTGACGTTGCTTAGCAACCGAAGACGCTGGCGTTGTTGGAAAGGGCCCATGCAAGTGAACGGAGCGTTCCACGGCATTGAGAAGAGCCGTGTCATAATAGCCTACATTGACTTTCTATATTCCCCCCCCCCCCCCCCCTCCGTCAACAACTCAGCGCAAGGTCTCCCCCCCCTCCTGTCAACAACTGTTCGCAAGGCCGGTACGGTCTCCCCCCCGAACAACTTTATGAGCCCCCCACAGAGATGGAATCATAACTCGAAACCTGGTCTCAAGTCAGTGCTGCTGGGAGATCTGGGCCACATGGTACTGTACCTAACTCAATCCCGGCTCCATATGGCGAGCGGCGAGGCGGAACAGCACAGCCCTATAGTCCTATACACCCCCCCCCCCCCCACCCCAACCCCCTCATCGGCTGACAGGCTGACCGCCGGCCGATGAGAGACCGCCCGCGTCAAAAGTCTGCCTCCCTTTGCGTTCTATTCATATCGGAGAGTGGAGAGAAAAAAAGAGAGAAAACAACCTCATTTGTCAGCGGAAATAGAAAAATAAAAAAAAACGTTGACGGAGTACAACACAATCGGGTCTCTTTGAGGTGGACACACCGATTTGTATTCCGGACCCCCTGCCGTGTGCCCCCCCCGCCAGCCGCTGGCCGCAAAGGACAAGATGAGTAAGGAGGGAGGAGAGGGACTGAGGGAGCGTCTTCGGGAAGGAGAGATAGATGGAGTGTCAGGGAAAGGGAGCGGGAGCGAGAGGAAGTGAGAGAGGGCGAGAGCGAAGGGCTGAAAGTAACGCGAGGCAGCAGCTTTCCGCGAGGGAGCGGGTATTTATTTGAGCCGCGGTGACGCAGGCGGTGTTGTGCTCCGCTCTGTCACTCACACATACGCTGCCAGGGGTGGCGGTGTGTCACAAGGTGGACCTCGCGATGGGGGACGAAGAACAGACGTCACCGCCCCTACCTGCTCCCCCAACACCCCCAGCCCCCGCCCCAGCGCACGTCTGCAGCGAGTGTCTCCGCCGTTCTTCGGACTACTGATCGAATAATCACACTCCCCGCACAAAGAAATGTTTATCTTTTTGCGCACGGCTTCCAGCGAGCCAATACTTTTCTCTCGCTGCTCTGTGTGATCACATCCTGTCATTACTGCTCCCCCCTCTCTCTGCAGCGTCTCCGTTTGGAAGGGGACTCGGTGCCAAGGGAGGGTGTGATTCGAATGAGAATCTGGTCGGGCGGTCGGTCCGTCCACAGGTTGGTCATCAGTGGTGGTCCGGAACCATGGTGGTCTTCTCCCCCTTCCCCCAGCTCTCTGACTCTGGTTTGGACGCGGAGCTCCGCCGGGGGTCCCCAGGGGTCGCTGCCCCCCACTGCTCTGGAAACTAATGATCAGCCGGTGGGCTGTTTTGTTGGCGAGCACAACAGAGGAAGAGCGCAAGTAGGGGCTTGGTTTGTTTTTCTCTGGACTTTACTGAGACAAGAAAACCCTTCTCTTCGAATGCTGATGTTTTTTTTCCATATATATTTATTCCTTCTCTTTTTGATTTGTCTTTGAACTGGGTGCATCTGATATCATATAAGCACCAGACACTATTCATTGAACACACAGTTGCAATTAGAGAAGTAGGACATTTTGGTTTCTGACCAAGTTCCACGTGCAGCATTTGAGCTCCTCCGGTGTTTCTCGTGTGAGACTTTCTCATCTACCAGGAATATGACTGTGAAAGACCCTGAAAAGGTAAGGTATCTTTTTCCAATATGAAGAAAGCTAGTTTGCCCCATCTTCCCCATTATATTATTTGATATGATCACCAATTTGCAACCAGCACAGCAAGAGTTGTGTATTTCAACAATGCCCAGTGCATATGTTTTGCTAAACGGACAACACACCTACACAATAATCATGCATAGCATCTTGCTTTCAACATGGGTTGAAAGCACGTCTGAATTATCCCCATCAACAATGTAGAGTGTTGATGGGGATTATTCAGACGTGTTTCTGAAGAACTTCAGCCAGGTTAATAATCAAATGGACTGCTAGGTGCCGGTATTGACTCCTATTCTCCTGCTGTGGTGGATCTGCATTGTGCCATCACTGTTGACAGGCATGCGGTGGTACTGATCTCTGGAGCCATGCCGCAATCCTCTGTTGAATCAAAGTACTGCTGTTTTGATCGATGCCCTACAATGACCCTGACCCAGGCGTTCCCTGGAGCAGGGTGCTTCTGATGTGCGGTGGTTGGGGAGAGAGGGGGCGGGACTTCTGAAGGGAGGTATATCCTTTTCCGTCGGACATGATCACATCATTCGTCAATGGTAAATGGACCGCATTTCTAACCAGCGACCATTCAAAGAGCTTTACAATATTGCAGTCATCCATTCATGCACACATTCACACACCGACGGCGGAGTCAGCCATGCAAGGCGAGGAGCAGTTAGGGTGAGGTGTGTTGCTCAGGGACCCCCCAACACTGAGCTAGAAGGAGCCGGGGATTGAACTAGCAACTTTCTGGTTACCAGCAAACCCGCTCTACCTCCTGAGCCACAGGTCGGCACATTCGTAGATCAACGTCAACACGATTCTTTAAATTTTTTTAAATAATCGATTCTTTAAAAAAGAAAATCTTCTTCTCTTCATATTCTTCTTGCTCCAGGGACTCTTAACCGACATTAACGCAAGGGATCAGGAACTGTGATCCGGTACTAGGACAGACCAGAGCTGACCGGATGGGTCCGATTTGAATTGTCCGTAAAAACATTTTTTGTAAATCTTTTGTAAGTCGTGCATCACAAAGCATCGACGGACACACTCACACTGTGTGTTCTGACTATAGCCAGCTCCCTTCCCGCCGCTCGATGGAGGGAGGAGGAGAGAGGGAGGAGAGAAGTGGGAGGCTGGGGCTTCACATGGTAACATGGTCGTCGTAATCAACTCTACATTTTCACATCCTGAGTGATACGGAGAGACTCCCACAATCAGATCAAACGGCCGCTCGCGTGCCAGTGTAATCAGAGCCTCTGAGAGGGGGCGGGTGAGTCCTCTTACCCCCGAGAATGCAGGTGATGCTGCTGGTGAAGCCTCGGTGATGCTTGTGGTTCTCCAAGAACAGAGGTGATGATGACAGGGTGCTAATTGCGCGCAGATTAAGACACTTTGAAAAGCGTGACACATGCCATGAACGACGTTTTGTTATTGAAATGTTTTCTCGCGTATGTTTTCTCGTGTACATTTTGTCAAATGCTAGATTTCAGCGTGAGTACCTGACTGAAACAGGTCTATAATATTTATTCTAACTTGGATGTTATTCTAGCCACCACTTAAGGGTGCCAATGAAAACAGTATAGATAATATATATTACCTCTCTTAAATATTTTCATTTTAAAGGGACTCGGTTAAACTGAGCCTTTTATTAGTACAGTAATAAAAATAGTTACAGTAATAGTCATAGTAATTTGTTTCTTCATACGTCAGTGTTAAACGATACATAATAGGAAACTTAAACGCCTAGGGCCTGATTGTCGTCGCTCATGTTCACGACGTGAAAAAATCAAGCGCTAATGCGTACAAATTATAAATATACCTGCTCTGCACAAAGGGGCCATGACGACCACTCGAGTGGAGGAAAGTTAAAGAGAGTGAGACTCAAACCCTCCACATCCAGGGCCCTCACCTTGTAAACAGCTAGGAGGCACGACGCTGCATAGCGCTCCTTAAAGTGGAAACATGTCAGCGTTATAAATGGCGCCACGGCAGGCGTACACCCAGCAGATCAATTATACTAAATGCACCGCTGCATCTTGACACTCTGTTCCTGAATATCAATCCATACCATTACTTAATAAACGACAACACCGCCGTCCCTGCCTCCCGCGGAACTACACCATGTCCCCCCCCAAAGGAAGCAGAAAGTAGAAGTATACCGTTGCATAACAGAAGTGTTTATTTTCTCTTGACTAGCACCTCAGACGGGGCTAAAGCCACCGCAGGGGAGATGAAGGTGGCAGTGCGGTGGAAGCTGTGGATTGTCAGCCCTTCTTTAGAAGCCTAATGCGCCACAAACCCCTCGTTGCAAACCTTGGTTTCAGAAGTGGAGCATGCGTGCCATATACATTATTGAACAAGGAAAATGCAGTCAGAGCGGCATTCCAAACCCCACATCGGGAACGGTAGCCCACTGTCGGAACCCAGGAGTCAGCCAGGAGTCACCCATTATGGGCAATGACAATTTTGTCCAAAGGGACTTACAATAAGTACATTTGTCCGAAGAAGTTGAAACAACAATATATCGCTGTCGTTTCAGTAAGGATGTTCATGGAACCAAGTACAAAGTGCTAACAATTGTTAGGTTAACCAATTCCCATTATACAACAATGATAGCTGAGTGTAAGATGCTTCACAGTGCTAAGTACTATAACTAAATTATTGTATGTCGTACTAAAGTACGACATACAATAAGTGCGTACGTTAAATGCCAGCATACAATAAGAAGGAGGGGTGGGAGGGGGAGCTATGCAGAGTCTGTTTCTTGCAGTCTGTATAATACAGTCGGAAGGTGTAATTGAGAATCTATACCGCAGGTCTAATAGACGCCCGGCCAAAGTTATGTTCTAGTCTGTCCATTCAAATCAAACGGTAAACTCGACCGCAAGTGCTGCGGATAATACACCACACATTCGATAGATGGTATAGATACCGGTTACAGCCCCCACCACACGTTGAATCGAGCTCCGCTGTGTTTCTTCTCTTTTGATTTGGCGTCTTGCCATGGCCTGTTCATTACCAGTGAGAAAGTGTCATTGTTTGTGGAATGGAAATGTATGCATCGCAGGTCTGGAGGCGATAACACCGTCCATCGTGCTGCCAGCTGAACGCAGAGCCGCCACTTCAGCTGCGAGATACACCCGTTAGGGCTCGCCTTACTGTCGGGGGGGTCACCACCATTTCTGTTGACATCCCCGGGAATAGATGTTTGCTGCGTACATGTCGTCCACAAGACGCCTACGAACACACAGACATCCAGGGACAGAAAAGGACCGGCAAGGGGGAGAGCAGCAGGGACGGATGACCTTTTCATTCTCTTTTTTCCCCTCTTTGACTTGCTGATGATGGACCTTTTGGCCAACTTGGCAGTGTGTTGTTTGGACCGACTTCAGAGAGAACCGGGGAACTTTTAACTGGATGGCCCTGTTGAATTGCCCTGCTACCGCGCTGGCCAAAGGAGAATGAGAATGTTTTTATGCGGGCGATGTGTTGCTGTGAGGACAGCAGGTCTTGTTTATATTGCCCTGCGGTTGCCATACTGACTAACTGAGTAAACAGAGATCTGTTTTTGAATACAGTGGCTGGATGGTTAGCATGGATGCCTCACAGCAAGGTCCGCAGTTTGAACCTTAGAGAGAGAGAGCCAGAGAGGGAGGATAACTAGGTTCTATCAGTTTGCATGTTCTCTCTTATCTTCATGTGGGTTTCCTGCGGGGGATCCTAGCCTTTATTTTCCAACCCTAAAAAATATTTATTCCCAGTGCCCAGGTCCTTCAAATGCAAAGGACAGAGAACCATGCAAAACAGAGTAGTTAAACGTATGATACAGACATACAGATGTACGAATATATACATGTATATATTTGCACGCTATATTTTCAAATATCGGTTTAATAATGTGTTATCACATCAATTGTATATTATGAAAAATTTCTGGAATGCAAAGATGCAATTGATCTTTTTTCTTCTGAGGAAAATGTCTGGGTCAGTTGCAGAGGACATGTTTCCCCGCTTTAATCTATACAAAGAAAGGCAACTAATGCAGGATTTAACACCTTGTAATTTTCCAGAAGGCCTTCTTCGTCATCATTTGGTCAATCCAAATTGCAATTACGCTGGTGTAGCCTAGAGCAAATTCAATTAACCTGTGTTCAGTCCTTTCAGGGTCACCACAGAAAACATGTGTCGTATGGAAATACGTCCCCACACAAAACAACATCACAATCACCAAGATAAGCAGTCTCAGCGATTTCAACAAAAAATTCAACGGAGACCACCAATCATTCACAGATTACCACCAACCATGATGCCTTCAACGCACCGTTTAGCCTTAACGTAACACATTCACCGTCAAATCTCAAAGCTCTGTTCACTTAGATCGTACCTCAAAAGGCATTTGTTTAAAATGCTGTCCCCCCTCATGAGGAGAGGGAGGCATGGGGAGCATCCTAACGGTATACTGGAACAGGTTCAGTTCACCGTACGGTAGCTCAGACGACCCTGAGAAAGGGCTCCTCCCCAGGCCTTCTCTGTACCTGGGACCATCTGGAGGAGACATGTCAGAGAGGGGGGTGTTTGCATAGGTCAGAGCAGCCCTTGATTAGTATTCCATCATAATTACACTTAGGCAGCATGCTGGCAGATCGATCTAAATCTGCTGCTGCTGCATGGCTTCAGGAAGACGGAGAACGTGTAATAATTAGCGGTGACTCGCTACCACATGCTGGAGTGACGTGTGAATTATGGTCATTACAGTTGTAGACTGCAGACTTATACCGGAATTGAGGAATAGATCAAAACAAGACAACATGGTCGTTGGTCGTTGTGGTGTGGAGTCCTCGGTACTGATTCCTATCGGTTCACCCGTCTAGTACCACTAAACTACCCTAGACTCCATGTTTAGGGTAGTTTAGTGGTACTTGACGGGTGAACACACTGCTAAACTCACAGCAGTGTGGCGAGAGAACACCTGATAAACTCTAGAAATGATTCCCTAGGATGCACTGCACTCCGAAAGCGGACAAGCCCTGTATCCTCAGCAGTGCATTTAGAACAGCTTGAAGCATATGGCGGGGAAATCGCAAACTAGTGTTTCTGGCATTTGAGCAGCGATTATTAAGGAACACCTGTTTGTCTGCCTGGCGCGGAGACTCGAGGTCCAGCCCAATTGCAGCAGGCTAATGAAGGTCTCCTCAGCCTAATTGTTTGAACTATAAATAGCGCCCAATAGAAGCAGAGCTCGCATGTCTCCCAGGGACGCAGGAAGTCATATGAAGGGGGGGTGCTGACTACTGAATTGTTGAGCGGGGGTGGGGGGGGGGGGGGGGGTGCAAACGATTGTTGACGGGGGGGGGGGGGGGGGGATAATAAACGCTCCTATAACGCGCAGCGTGATGCGCACGTTATAAGAGCGGCGGCGCTGGGTGCTGTATGTAATCGAATGACGGAGAAAAAAAATAAAAAAACGCGGCATTGCCTGAGTTCAAGTGTTGTAGTTGCGTCTGTTGTCCACTAGGGGGGTGCTGCAGCACCCGGAGCACCCCACTTCCTGCGTCCCTGATGTCTCCTGTATTATATCTTGCCGATGTGCGGAGCCGGAGGTGCATTGATGTGCAGTCTGAGTCGGTGAGCAATTATGTAAAGCAATTTAAAGCGATGAAAAAAACGCTTTTGCCAAAATGGGAAGCATTAAATGTGCTGTTACATGATATTGTCTTTCACAGAGGCGCTGTTTGGATGAAGTGGAATAGAGAGTATATCTTATTTATGAAACAAGGACTTATTGCAACCCCAGAGGACACGGCATCTCCTTCATACTGTCTCTATTACTGTCTACGTATTGTCTGGTTAATGGCAAACGCTCAGCCTTCAAACAGCGCTCTTCATACCTGTGGCTACTCAAAGTGCTTTACAATCAATGCTTCAAATTCACCCATTCATACACTCATACAAAAACACACACAGTGGTGTCAAATGCAAGAAAACGTGTGTGTGTCAGCAAGCTGTTGATAAGGTTGGTGTTTTGCTCAGGGACACCTCCACAGTTTGCTCGGAGGAGCCGGGGATTGGACTAATAACCTTTGCGGACTGCCGGACGACCACTGCCCCTGGTTAAGGATGAAAATTGAGGGTGCGATGGCGGTAGTTTCCCTAAGCAATTGAAAGTCATGGCTGAAGTGAGTTTCATTTGCAAGGGCCCTGTGGTTCTCTGTCTCAAAGATGACTCGACTGAAAATTAATTTGAGCGACAATTAGATGCAAGGCCCATTACTAATAGCAGCATCAGTGAGATTGGAGAACTGCTCAATGGCTTCTTCTCAGGAGCGTTTGTAGCCTCGGAGCTGCGGATGGGAGCCCCTGCTGCTCAGGGGTCACCCGTACTGACGCTGGTGAAATGAGTTTGGTGGGCAGGGGTTTTCCAGGTCGACCCTTTGAGACAGTAAGAGGTAATGGTGACTTTAAAGTGCCATAAAGTTTCACATCAAACCCTTACTCCATTCCAATACTGTTTACAGACGGGAAATCTAAAACACAAGAGAGCGAGTCACAACCCTTTGTCTCACCACAAAGCGCTGCACCAGACCCTGTTGAATATGAAGGCAAAAATTAAAAAAACAAAAACACTTTTTTACTTTACTTGCATCTTACTGTTTCGCTGAATTGATTGTTGAACAATAATGAAAGTAAACCAAGGAAAACATCCCAGAGAGTTTTGATGTGGATTGACTGAATCCTTTCACGGTACTGCACAGTACATAGGCTATCACAGATTCTTCCAACAGGTTAGAGGGAGAGAATTAGATTAGATATATTGCAATTGAGTTTGTGGCCTTGAGGCTGGGGGGGGGTTGGGTGATTGTTTTGGTTCAGCATTGGCAGGCTGTAAAGTGGAAAAGAAAGAAAGGCAAAAAAACGGAAAAAGAAGCGAGATTTAGAAGCTGCTCATCCAAACTGAGACTCTCCCCCCATCCTCCTCTTCCTCATTCTCCACCTCCTCCCTCCTCTTCCTCCCAGTCCTCTTCCCTCCCCCCGGCCTCCTCCCTGGCTCACTGGGATGGAAAGATGATGTTGCTCCTGCTGTCAACCCAGCAGTGGGGTGTCTTCCCAGAGAGAGATCACACCGTACAGTGGCTCAGACTAACTGAGGTCTAATGCGCTAATGGAGCGTGGCTTTGCATGAAAGCATTTCAAAATGCAACATAATGTAATGAAATGTATTGTAATGTTTAATGGAATGGAATGATTCATGGTCTTTTCAGATATTTTCTCATCCGGCAACTGTACAGCTCTGAACGGATGTGCTCCGAAATCCCATGCTCACACAGTGTAGTTGTGGCAAGGGTGTTCCGTTCAGAATGGTCCAGGGTTTGATCCTCGTGTCCCCTGACTCCCTCCCCCCCGACACCAAACACCAACAACCAGCTTTAGTATGGGGACTGAAGTTGGTAGACATTTGTTCAACATCTTCACCCTGTAAAAAAACGAATCTGAAAACAGCCAACAAACACAGACGTGTAT
>NC_082390.1:8098630-8148630 GCF_031168955.1 Gadus macrocephalus
AAGTAGACGCTAAAGCAAGAATCGACTTCAAAGATATCTTATTTAACCACACTTCAAGCAATGTATTCCACTTCATTAACAGTAACCAACACAAAATGGAGGGTTTATTTACTTCAGGGATTTCCGTCTGTCCTTCACGGTCCTCTGGGTTCGTATGTTGACTTGTTAAGAAAACCATACTTTGTGTCCTAATAAATGAAACGTGTTTGGAGATTAACCAATGACCAGAATTTTTTTTCAAAGTAACGAAGGCATGGATATGCAAAAATGCTCATTATTATTTGATGTATTTATGTATGCATAACCACTTAATATTGTGACGCATGAAATCTCCATATTTGCCCAATGTAAGTATCGGAATGGTCTTTTTGAAAAGTATGGCTGTTCATTTCATTGTGGTTTAAAGTTAATTGACCTCTCTTGGAGTCAGTGGTCCTGCTTCAATGAGAGGGCAGGGTATTTTTGCATTGTTTCAAATAAAAACAGGATGGACAAGACCCAGAGCCCAGTTGAGCTCCCCTACGCTTCGATACCTTTTGTTCACAACTCTTTATGTATGTACTGATTGTGGAAACTGCAATATTAAACAGAATTTCAGCAGCCAACCAATGTCGATTTAATTAATGGGGATTTTTGGGACTATAAGCTCCCAGAACCAAGGGGGACTCTCGTCCCACAACACGGTAACAGCTGTTATGCTTCATTCGGTATTTTATTTATGATTCCAGTGATCCTCCTCGCTCTATATGACAGCCTTGTTTTCAACAGTTTTCTCTGTTCAAATCGGTATAGTAAAACCATATGCCATTATAAATGTACCCTTAGTCTGATTCTTTTTATTTTTTTCTATATTTTGAGCGTAAAGATAAGCAGTAATTAGAAAATCAGAACAGAAGTGTATTATTATATTTGGCACAATGGTGCTCCATCGACGACAATATTGACCTCGGAAAATATGACTGTGTTTGGCTTGCAGAGCTGGTCTATTATCAAACCAGTAACTGAACCTCTCAACGCAGAAAAGCTGTTCCTTTTGTGCTCTGGTCGGCCCCTGCTCGAACAATTCAACTCAATCACGGCCCCATTATGGATTTAGCAGAAACAAGAACTCAAGATGAGTCTGTTATCAACGTGTCATTAAAAAAAACAACGCCCAGTTCTTCACCCAGAGCAGAGAGAAGGCGTGTGTCTCTGGCAAAGCGATGTATCCCAGAGTCCCGGGGTGAACCCAGGCCAGACACTCACCTGACTTCGCCCCCTCAACCAATGAAACGACATCCCCAGCCAGCCTGCCCACCATCCCCGAGCCATTTAAGAACACGCAGGGACGGAATACCAAACGGAGCTAAGTGGAGGAGGAAAGTTGCACGGCGTGAGATGTCAGGCACTTCTGATGAATATTTTCCAAAGGGGAGGAGAAAACGCTCCCTCCTCATAACAACAAGCCCGGAGGCACGGCGCGGCCGTGATGGATTCAGCAATCTCTTGCCGTTCATCTGATTGTGCAAACCATATCCTCTTTTAAACATCTTTTTCCTTCTGAGAGAAATACGTTTGACGTGCTTATTGCTGCACTCCATTTGTTCCATAGAGCATTTACATCGCCGCAGGTAATAATTAAATATTTTAACTCCTACCCTGACGAGCATTGCCCTAGTCCCTGGATTCATCGGATATATGTTAATCAGGCAGAAATGCTCCCTGATTATTTTCCCCTCCTAGGTTCTGTGAGGATGTTTCCATTTCCATCGCCTTTTAAGGGGACGTGCAGACTTGTGCGATGGATGTGTGCCAGGAACCTCTCCACCTCCTCTCTACAGAAGCTAGCCACTCTAAACTCCCTCTGTTTGTGTTTCACTGTTCTGCGTAAATCTGTAGAGCGTAAACAATGCGGTATTGAAATAAGAAATGGTTGGCGAGTGATGGGGGAGAAAGAATGATAGTTCCCACACACCGTGGACCCACCGTGTCCTTTCTCTTACATTCGTTCACCAAAGCCAGAGCAAGTGCACTGCCAAAGGGAGAGCGCTAGCAAAAATTGCTTCTGTTGAATGCACTTCCGCTGCCTTTATTGCTTTCTGTAATTGGTTCTCTGTGAAGGAACGGGGCCCATAGAGTCATTTTTTTTTGATTCCCTAAAACAGTAGTTCCCAATCTTTGACTTTAGGTGTACCACTGAGTTGTCATCGAGACCTTTCGCAGCGGACCACCTTATACGCAAACGCAATAAAATAGATAAATACACACGCAGTGGCCAGGAACAAAGTGCCAGCAAACATTTTATACACAATGTTGTATGCAGGAAGGTCATGGCCAGTGGGATATGGAGGGAAGATAAAGTCAGCCATGCTGCTTATGCTCACAATGTATTTATTTGGCGAACACACTATCCACAAAAACAAAAAACTATTTTTTTGAGTGTTAGAATACTTATACTGAACAATATTTATAATACATTTCTTTTCAATTATCGGAATTATTTGTTCTATTATTCTAAACTAGAGTTTTCTAGCTTTGCGCTCGCTCAACCTCTAGTTGTAATTAAACCCATAGCAATAATGTGGAAACCCCAGTCGATATTGTAACAAATTTCTGAGCGCATAATATAGTATAATTTTGCCTATAATGTTGCAACGTATAACATTTGTTCACCACAAATGACTGGTGAAAGCAGTGCCAACATTTCAATATTTTTTAACCTTTCAGAAAACAAAGTCAACAGGCTGATTATCATATAGGGGGGCCACTCAATGACATGCAGAAGCGTCATCAACACGCCCACTTAAGTGGTGTGAGAAATACAGACTTTCTACTCCTCATTTACATATAAGGTAATGAACATTTCCTACGGAGAAAATACTACCTCAGGGGTAGTATTATTCAGGAGATTTTCAGAGCACAAATATCAGGATATGTTGTTCACACATACGGCCCATCAGGAGAATATCAGGACTTACGCGTGTGTTTGAAAGCAGCTAGTGTGTGAGCATTTCATTACGTTATAAAATTAGTCAATTTATGGTAACAGGGGTAATTGTTCAAAGGAAAGTGTAGTATACTATGTCAATTATTAAATTGCTTTTACTGTTATTCAGGGCCGAAAAGTGCATTGACATTTTAAATTGCAACGCAACTACTATTTTTTTAATTGAAAATAATAATTATCATTGAGATTAAACATCTCTTCCAGTGTCCTGGCCAAGACAGGCAGCAGTAGCCTACAGTCACACGTAGCATAGTGACAAAACATAAGAAAAACAAAACAACTAAAACAGTCTGCATGGGGAGGCTGGAAATCAATATCGCAAGACATTTGATTGTGTGTGTGTGCGGTGTGTGTATGCGGTGTGTATGTGCATGCTTGCGGTTATGTATGCGTTCGTGTGTGCTGTGTGTTTCGTGTGTGTGTGTGAGCTGCAGGCTGCGCACATACTCATGAGCACATGAATAAAATGAGTAAATGGTGCGACAGGCATGCTATTTTAGTAGTAAGATTTGTCTATTACAAGACTACAATCCCACATACCAACTGCAGTACCCTGATGTACCACCATTGGTACGCTGACCACAGGTTGAAAACCACTGGTGTGAATCACGCACAGACAAACAGCATATCCTGTGTGTTACACAAGCACATGCAAAGCGTGTAGAATGACGGTGATAGTCGAACACAACAACATCTATACATACTACAATTACACAGTGGAAATATGTTGAGAAACTGCGTGTTTCCAAAGACTCCCCTGGACCCGAAGTCATGTTATTCAGCGCAGTAATTGCCTCCTCATGCTTTGATCCCTGTGGTTTTATAGAGTTCTCAAAGCGCTGAACAACAGTCAGAGTGCATGACCTTCTCCCGCTACCACACTCAAGATTTGTGTGTGATTTTAGGACTGACTGTCGGCCATAAATCTGTTTTTCCTCACCAAGCTGGGACTGGAGGAGCATACTGGTGTCTCCCGCTGTGTATTTCATCTTGTGACATCGCACCACTCCCTGCGGGCAACACAGAGGAAATGTAATTACCGCATCTATAGTTTTGTCAGTGGTACACCATACAAGACAAAGTGAATGCAGGGCAACGGATAAAATAATCAATCTTTAAAGAAAATAATGATGTATTCTCCCTCTTGTTGAGACCGGAAGGAGTCAGTATCATCTGAATACATCTCCTGAACTTAGTCCTTTTTTAAAATCCAGCCACAGACGCATGTGTTACCAGAGAGGACGTTTAGAAGAACTTTAATCCAAGGTTGCAGCCCTTATTAATGCCCCACAGTAGATCCCAACCCGCTTGCTGCCATCTGCACCGCCTCCCTGTTTCCTGTCGTCATCCACAGACGAGGTAGCGTTGGAATCCATCAGCAGAGGTGCTTATCGATCAGGCGAGCGGGGCGCCGTAGTGAACGGTTGAACTGCTCCACTGTGTTATTTGCAGTGCTTGGAAGACTTTTGCATATCATTGATTGCATCGACTGCTATGGCCCAGTTGCAAATAATGCTGTCATGAAGCAGAAGCATTGTGAACGATAGAGGACAGAATATGCGCATGAATTAATGTCCCACGATAAAATATTAATATACATATATATATATATATATATATATATACTTACAGGTATATTGTTTAACTGTGGTGACGTTTTACCTTGGGGACAGGATAGTGATAGCGGCAGTACGAGAAGCTGTGTGGACATACTAAGAATAACCACCAACAGAGACCAATTCAATTAGCTCCTTATAAAGTACTAACGTCTACACACTTCATGTGATGCTATTAATACGATTTTAGATTAAGATAAATACACAATATTATGGACAGCTTCTTTTCTTGTGGCATAACAATAAGCCAGTCCCCCGGCACACACACGGACACACACACACACACACACACACACACACACACACACACACACACACACACACACACACACACACACACACACACACACACACACACACACACACACACATTTTCCTTTACCTACCCCTCCACTATATTCAGTAGGACTGCATTTGCGACTGAATTCCCATGAGTCCGGCCTCTGGGCTCAGTGTACTGGAGTGCACAAAAAAAATTGACAAATGGCTTTTGAAGGAGGATGTGACTGGCTGGCTGTCCCACATCCTTACCCCGGTTTGGACGCGAGGGCACATTAAGCCAGGATTCAACAGCCTAAGACCTCCAGCCTTTAGATACACCACTGCCAGTGGAGCCAGCGGGAGGCTGACCTAGTGTACATAGTGCCCACGTACCTTAGTCTATGTTCCTACCTCTCTGTCATTGTGCAGCTTGCGTTGATGCGTAGGGGTATTCCGATTGCAGCCAAAAAGTCTAGACATCCGAGGAGATGAATGGGCAAACAGAAAGTGAATCTAATTTGCGCAAAATCTCCCGCCACTTGCATACATACGCACACACGCCCACACAAACATTCCTACACACACACACACACACACACACACACACACACACACACACACACACACACACACACACACACACACACACACACACACACACACACACACACACACACACATTCATACACATGCACACATACACACTCATACACACACACACACATTCATACACACACGCATACATACACACACATACCCATACACACATCCCTACATGCGTGTGTACACTTTACTTTACACTAGAAAAATAATAATGGTGATATTATTAATAATAATAACTTTTATTTGTGTAGCATTTAAAACAAGGTTTACAAAGTGATTTACAAAGAATAAAATACATTTATATACTGACTGCAGAACATCTAATATGCTGAATAAAACAACCCAGTTAAAGCAAACCCTAGATTAAATAAGAAGAATAAATTCCAGCTTCAATTTGAAGCCAAGTCTATGAAAATGTGCTTAGGAGAGATTATAAATAAGAACCTCTCCTCGCTGAACCTCCTCACCAGAGACCCCTGCAGACTACCGCACAGAACGCACCGTGGGAGTGGGTGCGTCTTGTCTGGAAAGAGCCTCTCCTTCGCCTTCTTCTTCAGTCGGGCTTATTTATAGGTTTATCGCTGTAGATTTGTCCTTGGATGACAAAATGCAGTCAAGGCCGATGCTGTTCCACCAATCAACTTAAGCCCAGTCATAACAGGAGCAGCAGGAGGCTGGACAAGTCCACCCAGAGCATATTATGGGAGGTCTTTGCTTTGTTCATGTCTGGCCTTGGGTTCCCTATTCTGCCTTTCCACATTCTTTCTCACCTGCCCATGTCATCTGATTTCTAATTGATAAGTTCAAACAACAAAAACCAAAACTGAATTGTATTATAATGAGCCTACTACTTTATTAAGTAGTGGGTCTTTGTTCATTGCCAATATTTCTCAACTCATTAACTATGTATCTAACTAGCATCAACTACATTGTCTGGCCAGCAGACCATACCGCTTTGTCTTTCGGACCTTCCAAACCTGGACACCTGACAGGACACCTGGACACCTGACCGAAACCCCGATTGGCGGGTGTCAGGTGTTAATTATGGACCCCGTTGGCAAGAAGTAACCCTTCCAAACTATATAGTAGCTCTGTTTTGGAGGTCGTTTGAACAGTTCTGAAATTCAGATTCTGCCTGTTTTTTTCTATCCATCTGTGTGTCTGCCTGTCTCTCCGTTTGAGGTGTGTTTTCATAACCGAGACACATAGTGCCCGTGGAAATCACTTTTGTCGAAGAAGAGAGAGACGCCGTCTCCTCCAAAAGCTTCTCATATCATAGACAGAAATCAATCACATAATACATGAAGATGAAATATTAAGTCTTCACCTTCTTTTGTGGGGTGAGTTTAGTTTTTTTAATGCACTGCAACATCCTTCATCTTAGGTTGTAGTCTGGACCATGTCTAAGAATGTCTGACCCTATTCTTACCACATCTAACCCTGCCTCCCCTTGTGTCTGAAGACCAACCCCTCATGTAAAGATTCAGCGTACTTTCCCAGTTCTCATCAACATTTTGTTCCGAGCCGCGATCCCCTGCTCTATAATACAATATATATAACACCTTCCCAGTCTGAACTGCAGGGAGGCCCGTGGAGGCACAACATGGTGCAGACTTCAGACCGCAGGCTGGGCTGCTTGTTCTCAGATGTTTCAGCAACAGCCCATTTGTATCCGGGAAGATAATCCACCTGTTAATGTCCACATCGAGGGTAAAGAGCCCTCACAACCCAGGAGTACAAAACAACAAGCAGTTCACTGCTGGTGATGATGTGTGTGGGTTAGGGCTCTACGTTAAACCATTGACAAGGGTCGGAATGCACGGGACTGGGGCCCGACCCGACCAACGACAAGAGCTTGTTAATTCATTGTGGAGGCGTCATCATCATCGTTATATGTTTTTGGTGAAGTACTTTGTAAATAGATGTTTGAGAGCTTAGAGCATGCCAAATGTACTACTTCAAAAACATTGATTGCCGGAAATCTAGGCTGATTGTTGGATCATGCAACAAATCAATGTGCCGGAAGAGACAACATCATGAATTGTAAGCAACAATTCAAACTTCATGAATCATTAAATATATCCTATGATGCTGTTTCACACACAATGTGAAATATTAAAGGCAACATAGCACATAGCACACATTTTCTTTGATATTAACGTTTTCTGCGAAACACAAAACACATAAATAACAACAAGCATAAGCATAAGCTCATGGGGTGTGTGTGTGTGTGTGTGTGTGTGTGTGTGTGTGTGTGTGTGTGTGTGTGTGTGTGTGTGTGTGTGTGTGTGTGTGTGTGTGTGTGTGTGTGTGTGTGTGTGTGTGAGTGTGTGTGTGTATTGTCAGGGACCTAACACCATAGCAAGCGTGTGTGTGTGTGTGTGTGTGTGTGTGTGTGTGTGTGTGTGTGCGTGTGTGTGTGTGGGTGGTAAGTGCGAGCCAGGATCAAGCTATAATGGTGTAACCTGTGTTATATAACCCATTTTCATCCATCTAACACTCAACACAGAGTGGGTTCCCCATGGTCCTGCTGGTAAACACCACACACAATGCAGAGGGCATTATTTGAATGGTCATCTCCTGTGAGCATACATTATTTAAAACCCTGCTTAGCCTTTCACTGCTGATGCTGGATCCCTGCGCTGACCAACGGTCAGCCCTATTCTCACTCGGCTCACCTCAGCTAAAGTCACCGTGCAAAAATTCTGCATTGTACGAAAAAACACACTGTCGTGATAGTAAAGGGGTATTAAAACAACTAAGCCTTAAGGCACCAAAAAACACACGTTACAAACACAAAAAAGGTCTATTGGGAACTACGCAGCCTTATCTTTAATTATAGCCCCATAGTTGTTTAAGTGAACTCATTTAAAAATAGCTTTGCATGGCAAACAAGTGCATGCAGCACAATTAACTTTGTCCCTTCATAATGAACCAAGCAGATGCATGGGGGCATAGATACAACATACAGAAACAGACTTTGCGATAGAAACAAAAGACTGAGAGAGAGCCAGATAAACATGCAAACTTATGGTACTGCAGTGGTGGAACGAACTCCCTGCCAATGTCAGGACCACAGAGTCGCTCACCAGCTTCTGCAAACGACTCAAGATTCCCCTGTTCAGTGTTCACCTAGATTCTGCATAGCCACCCCATCCAACCCCTCCTACTTATTGTATGTTTTACTTCCATGTACTAATGTACGCACTTATTATATGTCGTACTTAGTTATAGTACTTAGTTGTGTAGCACCTTATCCTAGCTATCTTTGTTGTGTAAGGGGAATGGGTTAACCTAGTGATTGTTAGCGCTTGGCTCTTGGTTCTATGAACATCCTTACTGATCTGACATTGTTCTTACTCTTTCTTCTGACAAATGAACATATTGTAAGTCACCTCGGATACAAACGTCTGCCGAATGCCCTAAATGTAAATGTATGTGTAAAATATAGATGTCAAAGACAGATGGGAAACACGGATCAGTAGATTGATTGACAGACATAAGATGGATACCAAAGAAAGATGCAATAGATTGACCGACAGATAGACAAAACGATATATGAAAGATAGACGTGAAAGACGGATAGATGGAAAGATAGACACACAGATGAAGATGAACAGACTGACCAACAAATATGAAAGAAAACTGCATAGGACAGACATACCGACAGATAGACAGACAGGTAGACACATAGACGAATAAACACGAAAGAAAGATAGCTTGATGTCTGGCGTTCTGGTGTTCCTTGTTTGCACATGGCTGTTCGTCCGGGGGACTCTAGAGGCTTCCAGTGAGCAGATTGCACACAGCAGCTCCCTCTGCCACACTGCGACGCTGGGAGACACACACGCAATCACTGCCATTTGCACTCACATACGGCTGGGCCGTTCTTTTTTTTGTGGATTGCGATAAACACACATAGTTGAAAACTGTTGGATTACAAAGGCCTCTCGGAGGTGTGGACACCCCTCCGCTCACCTGCGTCCGTGTTTGCTGGTTGATGTACCTTCGCCCGGGAAACATAGTGAGAAGCAGAACAAAAGGCTTAGGTGGGCATTTTGTTGTAGGAAACATTTCAAGATCAACATATAGGCCTGCGGAGTGTGTGAGTTAGTGCGAGAGTGTGATGCTCCGTCTCCTTGACTTGAATTGGGGTTTGGCTCTCTCTTTTGGCTGTGCTGAGTCAATGTTCAGAGAAAGAGCTTCCCGATATCATTGTATTGAGTCTCTTGAATGTCATTGATAGAGGTAACGACCGACCTGACAGCATCCATCCTTCAGCGTGGCGCGTTTGGCAGCTCCTCGCCACCTTCACCTCAGTCGTTAGTTTGTTTTGTGTTGAATCAGAGACTCGTGAAATATTTACAATTCATATCCTGTTATGGGTCGCGTCCCGTCAGAGGTCAATGGTGTTCGAACCCCCAGGAGGGCGGTCGGCCAACCTGGATTGAAAAGCCTGAGAAAACATTTCACATTAGGGGACAAAGCATTTCGGCACTTGACAAAGTGGGCAATTTATACTGCAACAATAATAGTGGTATACAACGCTATTCAGTCGTTGGAACAGAATGTGCTGAAAAAAATGCTGTTTTTCTCTACTTGCGGCCATGTGGTCAAACTGAAGTGCAGGGATTCATGGAGGCGGTCCATCGAAATGTTAATGGTGGCACAAACTACAGCATAATTGTTGACGTAGAAAACAGACATATTCAGTCGGCTTTCAATTAATCTGCCTTGATCCATTGAGTGGACACGGTTACAAATACATTACAGCAACAAATCTGTTTCTCTTTTTTGTTCCTTTTCTGGACTATAGCCTACTATGTCATGTGACCAACGTTTATCTAGTTAAGCAAAGAGTACCAGAGAGAGAGAGAGAGAGAGAGAGAGAGAGAGAGAGAGAGAGACCAGAAGAAGCTGGGGTAGTGTTGTAGGAACACTAACTAAGACGTGATATGAATCACAACTCTTTCATATTCTATCTACTCACCAACGCCTACTGCACACCGAGCCTTTGTTGCTTTGCGTTATAAGTTAAGCTTTTCAGACGATATTTCAAATCAAATATATACTTATTGTGTAACCTTCACTTGGTCCGTGGGAGGGGAGTGGATTACATTGGAGACAAGAAGATTCTCTTCAATGTATGTTCAAGTAACTTACTCTTAAGGTTGAAAAGTTAAAAGATATATATATAGGCCTATATATATATATATATATATATATATATATATATATATGTATACATATATACAATATATATTGCCCAGACTACTGTAATTAATTAATGCCCTTAAATATGCCTACTTTAATGCCTTTGAATATATAATGTTTGCTTCCCTGGGTAAAGGGACATTCATTAGCACCCCCTACCTCCTATTGACAATTACTTCAGGGAGGACGGTCCTCCCTCAGCCTCCATTGACTCCCATTCATTTCCCCGAAAGTACTGGCGGCCGGTGAATAACATGGGTTTCAATGGGAGAGAGGAGGAAAGTCCTCCTCTGAGTGTGACCTTAAGAGACGCAAAGCAAGTGAAATCATCTGAACGATAGCGAGATTCTAACATTTGCAAATAAAGTGTACAATGGAAACATTGGAAACAGAGGACATTGTTCATGTTTTATTACACAAAGCATTCCATTCATTGAGTTACTGTGCTAAGTTAGCGACCAAAGAAAAAGGTAGACCACTTCCCAAAATCGAGATCACCGAAAGTAATGGCAACGTCAGTGTTGTGAGTGCTACATGGATTGCTAGGTACTCATGGCTTACTTGTATCATTACTAGCAATTGGCTGTATTGCTGGCCCTGTTTGCTCTTGAATAATGGCAAATCTCCAACTTGGGCTGTTCATGGTTTCACTGATGTGAAAAAATCTTGAGTGTCAAGTGTCAAGATTACGTTGGTGCTGCTATCCGACTTTCCTTGCTAGGCACCATGCTTATAGATCAGGTTGTTTGAAATAATGTTCACTTTCGATCTTGAGTCTTTTCTTAAAACAATTGTAACTGAAAATAAACATAGCTAAATAACAACCAATAACTTCAATAGTAGGCCTGAGTTGACTAATGGGCTTTGCATCCTTTCCTTCTGCCCTTACAGTCCATTTCAAGACATGCAGCCCACCAGCCTTCAAATTACAGTGATGCCACTAGTGGCTTTGTATCAATTTTATTCACATAACTATCCCTCCCTACTATTTTGTAGTTCACCAAAACACCCCGAAACAACTTGAGTCTCACATTCTTCCGCCACCATACACCAACAGTGCCAGCAGGCCGATGGCAACCAAGCGCACAGTCCTTCCTCCCTCACTTTAAAAACCACCAGCCGCCACTGATATAAGTTATTGTGCAATTCATTCACGTTCATTGCCTATTTTTTTTCCAATACACCTTAAGGCTAGATCGGGCCCAGAAAATCAAACCCGACCCGACCCGAGCCCGTGCACGTTCTGTCCGAGTCTGGCCCGGCCCGACATATTAACTGTAATTATCAGCCCGAGCCCGATTTCAACCCAAAATTTTTTAAATACATGGGTTGCGTGTGAGTGGAGGAGACACGTGAGCTGTCACATGTGTGGTGTTTTTTTTTTTTTTTTTACTTTGTGTAACTTTGTACACATTTGTTACTTAGGCCTACTCTTTTAGGTGGGCTTATATGTTATGTTAACTGGAAATGTTTTAGACATACTGTATTTCCTTCTTACACATAATATATTTTTGTTGATGTTCTGTTATATGCGTATCATGCGTAATGCGAGGCAGGCCCATGCGCTGCAAGTGGAGTTCTGTTGATATCCAAGCCCACCTATGCATACTTTTTGCTGTTGTGCTTCAGTTACTTGAATCTATTCAGTTTGTGCCTTAAATTTACTTTAATCTAATTTCAGTTTGTGCAATACTGTTCATTCATATTCTTATCAAAAATGATGGTTTCGTCTCAAGTCGTTTCAATTCAGCATATTGATATCGAGTGTTTTTTTCCTTCTAAAATGCTCAATAAATTATGCAAATTGGATTCGATTTCCTTATTTATTTGACTAATAGATGGAAAACGAATACATTTGTTTAGTGAAGGCCAGATCACGAAAAAACTTCAGGCTACATTATGAGTGCGCTACACTTTACTTTTCTTTTTTTTCGTGGTTTGGTTATTTTTTTCAAATATTCGAATATTGATATGCCTTCAATGCCCATCCCTAGTTTGCATACAACGAGTACTCTCAGCTCACAATGCTTTGGTTTTTGGTTCCCTTCCACGGTTTTGTCAAATCCTTTCCACGCCTAAAGGCCAATTTCCACCAGAAGCGGCACGGCAGCAAACCGGCTGGACACGTTCCGACTAATGGCTCAAGACGTGCATAATTATAATAGGCCTATATGAATTGTAGAAATGATTATGATTAGAATGATTCATACAATATTGTACACGAGTTATAATGAACCCCTACAGATCAATATTATAACCAATTAAATACGGCATGATTTCTAGATGTCATGGCAACGTCCGCTCGCGGCGCTGGACTTGCGAGGCATTGACGCAGACTTTCCTTTCTTCTTTGCCACTGATTAGCTATTGATACCATAGATAGACTGTATAATATTACAATACCCTGTGAATTGCATAGGGGTCGATGTGAGCTCATGAATATTCATGAGCAAAGGCAAACTGAATTGTTCTGAGACACGGCTGCAAACCGGTGTGAGTACCAGATTGACTCGGCTGCCAGATCGACTCGGGGTCCTGCGCTTGCAGATGACGTATCGACACTTGACGTATCGACACAACAAGCCAATGGACAAAACCCGGAAGGGTTGTTTATAAACAGGGCTCAATCATGGACATAAAAAGAAGGCTCAATCCGTTTTGGTTTTGATTTCATTGAACGCAGCCCGTTCTTTCTTTGGAAACATGTCTAAAAGTACTGATGAATGCATATGTAACCCAGTTCCTGTTAGGGACTCTTATTCTGAAGGAGGAGAACGGAAGTGTCTGCGTGTGGGTCGCTGTTTTGACTCTGTGTTGGGAGCGCTGGAAATAAAGTGGATCGCCCCGTTCAGTGAATGGAGTTAACCGATTCTTATTTTATATGTAACCCAAATATATGCAACAATAATTTGTACATTTGATTATTATTCATAGATTAGAAAACAAAAGGAGATTGTTAATTCTTGGGAAAAACATGGGAATGAATGAAACGCGCATGCGCATTTAAAAGACAGCGTTTACAGGAAGTGCGTCATTATTGCGCATCTAGGACCCCGAGTCGATCAGGCAGGCGAGTCAATCCGACACCGGCAACTTTAAAAAATAGAAGAGGCTAAGTATCGTTAACGAAGAGCCGGTTTGGGGGCGGTTCCGTGCCGTGCCGGTGGCGTATCCAGTGGAATAGCCTATATTGACTTCAATGGTTTCTATTATTTCTGGCGACGGGTTCGCTGCCGTGCCGCTTCCGTCTGGCCTTAAAGCAAAGAGAACCAGAGTTCACTTGGAAACAGTTGGAATAAGAGTTCAGTTGGAATTTCAACCCACCCCAAACGAAGCGTACTGTTGTTTTCGGAAAAGCTCCAGGGTTCGATTGATTTGGACCGGCTCATTGGTGAAAGCACCTTCGGAACTGCCAAGTAGAGGTGAAGGTTCCTGATAAAGACGATATCTAAACAATATCATTATGTAATCAGATGGATTATCGTCGGTCAGGTAACAACGCTCAAAATGAAAGGTGTCTCTCTTGTCATTATACACATACACACACAAGGATCACTTTGCATCAAACGCAATCAAACGCACACACTTTAATTAGGCCAGTAGTAGACGTTAATAATGCAATAGAAACCGAAAACAGACATAAAGGTCAGGTCAGATGATTGACAGAATAAACAGAATATCTTCGTAGAAAGGGGGCAATTCATAACCAAGCTTCTCAAAAACAAACCTTTCAACAGTGCTCTGCCAATAGTGAGCGCATTCCCAGCCTCGAGAAATCCTGCTTCAAACGTACGGCAGATATACTGGTAGCATGCGCTTAACGAATATACTGAACTGCAGATGATACCTGACGTAGGTTTACGCTGCAGTGTGTGTGTGTGTGTGTGTGTGTGTGTGTGTGTGTGTGTGTGTGTGGGGGGGGGGGGAAGCTGAAGATTTACACTCCCTCCGTCGGCTCAGTGAACATCAGTAAAGGCTGTGGTCGTTTAGTGTCCCTCTTTCTCTCTCCGTCTTTGTCTCGCTCTGTCTTTCGGTCGACCACTTCGTCTGTCTTTGTCTCGCCCTCTGTCTCTCACTCCCTCTCTCTCTCTCTCTCTGTCTAACTCTGTCTCATCATCCTTCTTTCTCTCACTCCCTCTCTCCCTGTCTTTGTCTCTCACTCACTCCCTCTCTTTCTCTCTGTCTTGATCTCTCCTCCTCCCTCCCTCTGTCTCTCTCTCCCTCTCTGCCTTTCTCTCTCGCTGCCTGTCTCCATTTCCGGCTGTCTGGCTCTCTCCCTCCCTCCCTCTCTCTCCGCCACTCCACCACCCCCGCACTCTGTTCCTCCCTCCCATTCTTCCCTCCCTCTTCCTCTCTTGTCCTCTCTCTCATCCCTCTCCCTCTCCCTCGCTCTCCCACCGTGTCTCGGCCCACACAGCCCGGGTCGGCCTGCGGACGCAGATTTATCGCGGCTGTCTTTCCCCGCTGCACTTCCCGCCAAGAGAGAGAGAGAGAGACGGGTCGTCCCAGGAGATTTACGCTCGGATATGAGAGGAGGTTCGCTCTGGCACGGCCACACACTCCTGCAGCAGCAGACACAGCCCTCTCTGGCCGCCCACCCTGTCACCCAGACCCTGCAACGCAGCCTGCGAAGAAGAGAGCATTCCCCAGCACTAGAATCACTCGCGATGATACACTCTCCAGCCAGGCTTGGGTGTCTTGAATGAATAATTCATCCGCCCATCTGCATCTTTCTTACTATAGCTCATCAGTATAAATGACAGTAAAAGACCATCGTCCATCAGTGAAACCGGGAAAAAAAAAATATGTATGCTTTTATTTTAAAGATATCTACTCTGCACTACTATCAAACATCGCTATTAGATAACCTCTTGAAACAGGTCTTCTACGTTTGCTCAATGTTTGTTTGTGTTAAAGGCATACATGTGTGGTGACTAAAGCAGCGCTTAGTGTAGTGAGTAAAAGGTTGTGTTGCTCATATTTGGGATATAAAAACGCGCTTGTGAAAGGTTTTAACATTAGACGAGGGTTTCCCTCCTTCTCGGTTCCCGTCCTGATGTGTTTGGCAGGGCCCTTGATATAATTACTAACTGTGACAGTGTAGGAGATATGGCATTAGCATCCGCAAAGCAGCAGTTAGGCTAATTTGCTGTTAATTAAAATATGATTATTTTGCCACAGCCATTTTAAGTATTCAGGCTTGCTTGTGACTCTCCGATACGATTCTAATTCATTTCATGTGAACATCCTTTCGCATTAAACGGTAACCATATTTTTAAGCCGATGGGGCCTTTTTGGCTGATGTTTTTTGAAGTGGACTAATTTGGGCGACTGTTGTTGTGTAGATGTAAGTATGTGTTCTTGTTAAGTGCTGATGAACGGGCTGGTGCAGGAAGGTCCTGGCTGCCTGCCACTGCTTTGAGGGCAGAATCTTTTGGCTCTGAAGGGGTGCAACATAAGTGAAATGTTAATTGTGAATTGCTGTAATGATTTGTTTCCCGCTACCGGTCACGCAAAGGAACACTTATGATGATGATCGTAATAATTAATCAAATGTTTATATTGATTATCAAAAATATTGATATTAATCATTTGAATACATTTCTTGGCAAGTTTTTCCACACTGTCCATATTTATTTTAACTTAATATTATCCTGTCTCTCAGCCTGCCTGTCTCTCTATCTAACTGTCTGTCCCTCTATCTGCCTGCCTGTCCCTCTCTCCACCTGTCTTTCTGTATCTTCAGGCCTGTCTCTTTATCTGCCCATCTGTCTCTCTGCCTGCCTGTCTCTCTGTCTATCTACCTGTCTATCTTTGGCCTCAGACCTGTCTCTCTATGTACCTTTCTATCTGTATCTTCAGGCCTGTCTCTCTATTTACCTGTCTGTCTGTATCTGCAGGCCTGTCTCTACGTCTACCGGTCTGTCTTTATCTTCAGGCCTTTCCCTCAAACTGCCTGCCTGTCTGTGGATTCAGGCCTGTCTCTCTATCCACCTGTCTGTCTGTGGATTCAGGCCTGTCTCTCTTAGCACCTGTCTGTCTGTGGCTTCAGGCCTGTCTCTCTTAGCACCTGTCTGTCTGTGGCTTCAGACCTGTCTCTCTTAGCACCTGTCTGTCTGTGGCTTCAGGCCTGTCTCTCTTAGCACCTGTCTGTCTGTGGCTTCAGGCCTGTCTCTCTTAGCACCTGTCTGTCTGTGGCTTCAGACCTGTCTCTCTTAGCACCTGTCTGTCTGTGGCTTCAGGCCTGTCTCTCTTAGCACCTGTCTGTCTGTGGCTTCAGGCCTGTCTCTCTTAGCACCTGTCTGTCTGTGGCTTCAGGCCTGTCTTTCTATCTACCTGTCTGCATCATCAGGACTGTCTCTCTCTCTGACTGCCTTCCTATTGAGAACAAAGGTGACAGTGGTGCAGATATCTGAGGGATCCTGCGTGGGTCTCGGTGCGTATGGAGACATTTAGGGGCCCGGCATTATAATGGCTCCTTTGTGGCCGTCTGGGGGGCCGGGGGGGCGGTACCCCATTGTGTCCCATCGCTCCACACCGAGCGGCAGCTCCGCTCGCTGCTGTCATCCTTTCAGCGTTTAATCAACACAGACTCGGACTCGCTATCTGGCTCAGCAAGGCATTATACACCTCCTTCTCTATTAATTACATTTGGACGCTTGTTAGACTAACAACTGACACATGGCGGCTTTTTTTTCCCGCCTCCCGGCTGCCAGCGACCCGTTCAGTATTCATGGCGGACGGCGCCGAGACACTCGAGGACGGCGGCGGCGGCGGTGACGGCGGTCTCGTCTCCTCGCCGCGGCTCACGTTTCCCCGTCCCCCGGTTTCCCTTTATCAGCTCAAAGTACAAATTGGAGCTTAGCAGCTTGATAGTAAATTGAAAGTCATTGGAGCATTTACATGACATTTAGCAATGGTTGCATAATTCAGGCATAATAAAACATGTGTCAAACTGAAAAGGTTTTGCACTCTGCCTGTGCCTCGCTTATAGACTCGTTTGGCAAGAGCCCACGTTTGGCAAGGATGTGTGTGTAAGTGTATATTTATTTTTTTGTGTCTGTGTGTGTGTTTGTGACTGCCTTTATGTTGGCCTTTTTCCGATGTTTTTCTGTTGTGAGGGAGTCACAGTGAGCCAGTCGTCACACTACAAGAGGGTTGCCGGTTAAATCCTCCATTCCACCTGAGATAATTGCATAGGTCTCCTTGAGCAGGGCACTATGCCCTTTGAAAGCTCTGTGAGTGCTTGTGCGTGCATGAATGTGTGTGCGTGTATGCGTGTGTGTGCGCACATTCACATGTTCATGTGTGTGTGTGTGTGTGTGTGTGTGTGCGGAGGGTGCATGTGTGTGTGTACATGCGTGTGTGCATATGTGTGTGCATGCGTTTGTGCATATGTGTGTGCACAGAGTGACAAGAGAAGTATGCAATCGACTTGCATGCGATTTATTCGCTTATTTTTGTTGTGGATTCAGGTGCTGTCAATTAGCTATGATCTGTCTTCTTTTTAGGTCATAAACCTCTGCGATGATGAATATTTCCCTTTTATGTTGCCAAGCGACCAGTTCCTCTGAAGAGCGTCTGTGTTCACCATACATTGTGATCCCCTTTTCATTTAATCACCGAGCCACCCATGGAAAATAAGGGCATTACGATACTCAGGGTCGCACATCCACTTTATTTATATTCCAGAGTGCTTCTCAAGTCCACGCTTCTCAGAAGATAAATTGGCTGGATTCCGAGGTGAAGCTGGTAAAAATGTATTTAGTGCCCTGAAAGGCCTGCCGCATCAATACTCTCAAGCAGCAAGCCTTCAAACATCACTGTTACTGCAGCCATCCAGCAAGATCAACCCTGCATTCATACCGTCGCTCCGGCCTCTTGCATCACATTTCTGAAGAGCGACAGACGACTGGCAGCATTCACAGGGAAGTCGTTCCATTTGATACCCGTTTTGGCAGAACGGGGACACTCACAAGAGCACGGGAACACCGCCGCGTTTCCGCGGCTGCATTTAAATGGGAATTACAGACACTGTGCAGTTGTTAGGGATGTGGTTAAGCACGGCAAAGCCCTGGCAATGGTAATTACATTTTTTTTGTTTATTTTACTACAATTAAAAGCAAATTGGGATAAGGCAAATAAACCAGCAAATTGTCTCGGGCGCTGTAAGACCTTGCTTACCTCAACACACCGTAACAGACCGTTTTCGTGTCATAAAGCATTCTGGCTCGGTTTGAAATGAAAGGATTCACCGGGTGTTTCACTAACCTGTCGGGAAGTGATACCTTAGGTATGAAATAATCTAAAATCCAATCTCAAAAACGTCCATAGCTTGGTTTCTAAATCGCTTGCTATCCGGCTCATGAACCCGTTCACTGGCGTACACATTTTCCCAGAATTACAAAATGAGCATGTGCAAGATTTACTGCAGTCTTATCGGTGCAAGCGAGGCACAATACACACACAAAAGAAGGATTTACAAGTGTGGAAGTGTGTGGTTGGCTGTATTCATAGAGTGCCCGTAGGTCAGTAGATTTGCTGTAATACATAGAGAAAGTCATCAGACGGCTTTTGGATAAGAAATATCACATACAAGCAGGAAGTGGATTAGGTTGGTAGTACCACTCCAAACAGATGCTTTCAGTGGTCCCCCAACCAGGGGTATAAGTACCCTAGGGGGGTGGGGGGGTACTTGAACAAGCTCCAGGGGCTAATGTCAAGATTTTGATTGCTCCGTTTGTCCTCGAAACAAAACTAATATTGTGAGACATAAACATTTATTGAACTTGATATAAATATATATCACACTGTATATAATTATTTTTGCTGGTGAAAAACCATCTGACAAGAAATAGCAGTGAGCATCAGCTATGCATTCACTTTACAACCATGTTAACCTAAATCAATTAATAAGTGACATTCTACCTCATAATTGCGTATAACTTTGACTTTCGCACACAACTGGAACTGCACATATGTTTGGAATTTGTAACTATTTGGACTACATTTATTTTGTCAGGTACATTATCACCCTGTAATATAGGTACTGCTTTCTAGTGTATTGATCTTTACATATATTAGAATTCAGATCTGGCTTTTGTCATCTGACGAGAACATCATGCCCTAAGTAGCCTTCGATGTCTCTGTTGTTCAGTGCATCTGACGATACAAGACTTGAACCTGAACTTGAATCGCATATTAGATGCCCTAGGGCCGGCCCGGTATCATATATATAACGATGCCATGTGATAACGGTATAATGGGAGTTCAAAGGAAAACATCTGTGTTTTGGTGGCAACGGAGGAGGGCTCAAGCCGTAGGCCTACTGATAGAGCAGTGGTGGGGCAGGAATCAAAAAGGGCAGAGAAATGCTGATTTATTCTCAGAAAAATCAATGTGAGATGGAGACATTTCCTGTCAGTGAATGTATTCACTGTATAACAGTGGTTTCACTGTGGTGTTATTAGCAGTCGGTTGCAGGCACCACTGCCATAGTTCTTTGCTGTAAAGGACAAGCCTGCTCGCTCTTATGTGGGGGGATAAAAGTTTATACTTTTTTGCAGATCTAAAGCTTTATTGTTGGACGTGGGCTGGTGTTTTATACTCTGTCTGCGTAAAACATGGATAAATCCTTTGAGTTTGTTTTGGGAAACAAGCTACAACTTCTAGCGATCACATGCAGGACAAATCATTAACACATTGGAAGCAGCTGCTTTGTCTGTGTGTGTGTGTACGTGTGTGTGGGTGGGTGTATGCATGCAAGCATGTGTGTGGGTGCTTTGTTGTGTTTTTGTGTGCGTTTGTCTGTGAGTGCAGATGTTTGGTTGGGTGTCACTGTATTTGTGTAGATTAATGCAATTTTGTGTGTGTGTGTGTGTGTCTGTTTGCTTGTGCATTTGCATTGGTTTATCATGGTGCCACTTTGCATGTGCATGTGTTTATGTCATTGCATCTTTGTGCATGCATCTGCGTGTGCCTGTGTGCGTGTGTGTGTGTGTTTGTGTGTGTGTGTGTGTGTGTTAGTGTGTGTGTGTGTGGATGCGTGCATGAGTGCGTGTTTGTGTGTGTGCGTGCGTGTATTACGTGCCTGTGAGTGTATGCATGTGTGTGCATTTGCGTGTGTGTGTGCACGTGTGTGCATGTTTGCATGCATGTGTGTGTGTGTGTGTGTGTGTGTGTGTGTGTGTGTGTGTGTGTGTGTGTGAGTGTGTGTGTGAGTGGGTGCGTTCCTGCATGTGTGTGCATGTTTGGTATTCTGTGCAGCTGGCCGCAGTGTGCTCCTCCACACTGAGACCTGGACAGAGCCCTTCAGCATTAATTACTGCGGCCATTAATCAGACCTGCCCAGTTAGCTAGCTGTTAGCTGTGTAATCTTTCTCTAATGCAGTTTTCTGGAGAAGGCCAACAGTGTTAATTAGATTTGATTGAATATTGGTATGACGCTCCTCACGGAACATCTTAAGGTAATAAATAGTGGATGGATCAATTGCCCCTCGGCACCATCGATCACTCAGATTAGCAGGATAAATGTTGTTAGCTATTGGCTCTTTCATTAGTATTTATGTCGTTTATTATTCATTATTATTCATTTTGAATTGATTTTGAATTGTTGTTTGTTCATTACGTTTTAATTGATGTGATATGGATAGAATTCGTCGCTTTACATTGAAACAGAATTCATAGCGTTGTGTGTATTGTGTATTTGATGCACCACAATGCCTTTCATTTTGTTTTCTATAGGCCAATAGGGGGACAACTTTCGTCCCATTCATACCACGGATATCTGTCTTTGAAGCTGTCTCCAAGCCTTGCGACACACATACAAACACACACACACACACACACACGCACGCACGCACGCACGCACACACACACGCACCCACATCCAGACAGGCATCAACACACAAACTTCTTGAGTAAGCGCTCGTGTCATTTTGACTTACATTTTTTGCTGTTTGCTGTAAAACGTAGGAGAAATGCCCCGGCAATTCGTCAGTGTTCTCATTAGATTAGATTAGATTCAACTTTATTGTCATTGCATAGAGAACAAGTAAAGAGATAAGAAAATGATTCAACTGATCTCAACTGACTCATCCAACCCTGCTGTCCTATTCCTCCCAGAAGGTTCAGCACTTTTGTAAACGCGTTCAATTGGATTTTGTCAACATTTTATTATTTTGTATTTAGGGCAATTGCTATAAATAGGCTTTAACTAAAGTGCCTTAGATGTTCACTCAACCAGTGTACAAACAGTATAATAATATCATTATATCCATTATTATATAGTCTTATACAATTATCATATATTCGTAGTTTAGTATTCTAAGTCTGGTAATCTCATAGTGCAACAACTGAAATCCTCATCACTGAATCTGCGCATAGATCAGACATATGGTCTGTGCACCAATCCGCGGGGACCCCAAAGAATAAAAAGAGTTCTGACACAAGGTCCATTTTCAAGGCCGTGAGAAATGAAAAGTTAAACGCACTCTGTCCACTGGGGTTAGCGCTATTGGGCTTGAGATGGGCGATTTCTTTAAAGGTTATTTCACACTATGGGTACAAATAAATAGTAAGGATTTTCTTGCTGTGTGTGATTTGTTTTTTAGTGTGTTGAGGTGCTTAAGCCGCTCACAGCTGCAGTGCAACAAGTATTATTTTTGTAAACAATGTTCCTATTGCTTTTCATATTATAGTTCTTTACTGTGTTGTTGAATTGTTTGCAGGTGTAAACCCTATTATAGTACTTGCTGCGACATTCGTCCCATATGATCTTGGTCAGGATATGAATCAAGCATTTGAAGTTTGGACCAATCTTAAAGTTGACCAAAGGGTTTTACCAAAGGGTTGACACAAACTGGAGATCATCAGCAGTGCATAGGATTATTTATTAACGAGAATATGATTCAATTCAATTACTAAAATATTTTTCATTTCTTATCTAAGGGAATGTCACAATTCCATGAAAAAAATTTGCAGGGCTGTTATTTTAATCATCGTTGGATGATTAAAATGAATCAATTCTTTCTTGTTGGCTCCGAGCTTGAAAACAGTTGGACTAACATGAGGCAATACCCAATCCTTCAGTAGTCGTCGAGCGATGACCTCAACCAGAACAGGGCTTGTATCTAGCTCACACAGAAAAAATGGTGCAAGCAAAATGCCATGCGACTCAAGTTGAAATAAATCTAGCTGACCTTAAGAACAAGGGGCCTGGCAATACTTCATAATTCCCCTTATGACTGTCTAAACTGTAATTGGGAGAAGGGGGCAGTATAGATAAATTCGACCCGACTTTACAGCTTTAAGTAAAGCACAGAAAAGACGTGCCGCATTCAGCCATCAAATTATGCCTGCCCCAAAGCTTGGTAATAGTGATGTATTGATAGTGGCATGTTAGTATTTAAGACAGTTCAACAGTGGAGTCAGAGGCTGTTAGAATGAGGAATTAATGGAAAATCCTTATTGAGCACTCAGCACTGACATGCCCTGCCCACAGTAAACGTCCTTCGATCAGGATATATTCAGACAGAGGTACTCAGGGGGTAAGGGGGTGTACACTTTAGTTGTGATGAGGACACTTCTGAAAGGGGGTTGTGTAATACATTACAGGGTAACCAAGGTTAAATAAGCCTGGGATTGGGCTTTGCATAGTCATCCAATCAAATGATTTGGATCCGTTATGATCCACTTTTCCTTTCTTTCTTTCCCACCCGAGGTCACATGAGGTCAGAGTGTCTGCTCGACTCCGGCTGGATGAGCCTTTATCTCCGCAAACAAATATTCAGTCAAATGAGCCACTCCCGCCTTCAATCTTCCATCACAAACAATCAAATCAAACGTCTCCTCCACCCAAGGGTAATCACATCCATCAGATTAAGTCAACATGCCCGGGAAAGGAACAAAAACATCATAAACAGGAAATTGTGGGAATATACAGCGAGAAGTTTTTTGTTGATATGCTTAATTAGTTGGCACGGCAATGCTGTTTGGGTTTCCACAACGACGCAACTCTTTTATTTCCTGATGGCAATTTACGAGCAGCGACAAAAAAACTGACGACCTGGTTTCATTTTTTCCCAGCTTTCCTTTCCAGCAGGTCAGCAAAAGCCTTTGGCCTGGTTGGAATGAAAAGCCCCGGCCCCCCCACACTGGTTAACAGGTTCACACTGTGAGCTTTTATAAATGCATTCCATTACAGCTGGCAAGTGTATAATATCACAGGAGTAATGGAGCTCCAGACAGCCAGCCCAACACCGGCGCTATCATCTCGTCCGACCGCCGCCGTGGCTGGGCCCCGCTTCACTTCCGAGGATTCTCACGAGCTCTATAACCGCCTGACAGGGAGACGAAGAAGAAGGAAAAAAAAGTGCTTTTCTAATACTTTGTGCGTGCGCTTCTGACACAGTTTGATTGCATCTCTTCACTCTGGGAGATTGGGACAGGAATCCTTGCATTCCTCTGCTGGCTCAGTTAAAATTGGACGTGTCACCACCTCCCCCCCACCCCCCCCCTCACACCTCAAAATATGCCTTCCGTCAAAACCCGCCATAAAATACGTTTACATATATAATTCATAGCCTAGCTGCTTATGGTCAACAAAAGCCAATGTAAACACAATTTCCTGGGCCGCCTGTCCTGGTTTGCCCCCGCATCGATCAGCAGCTCACAGATGACATGTTTACATTAGGTTGCCAGAGGCCATTATCCCGGTGGGAGACAGAGGAGGTTCTATTCCAGGCCTCTGACATGTTTCACTGTTATTGCTATGGAAGGCGGTCAGATAGACGTGGTCAGACTAAAGGCTATCCACCATCTGTCGTTGAACTTGCTTCGGAGAAATTTACATTTTTTACTTGCATCTGTAAGCCAAATTGATGCATGTGTGGTTTTTTTGGGGGTTTATCTTTTCTTTGTTTTGATATTGGCTCGACGCTGTTTGTCGTGGCTTCATGGGGAATCTCTGCAGAGATTAAAGCGGTTTTCATAATTGATGTCGCTCTTCCCCGAGACAGGTTGTTATGGGACGCTCTGGCACACTCCTGTCTGAGAGGAAAAGGAAAAGCCATTTGGTAGAACCGTTCAAGGGTAAAATCTTGCTATTAAAACAACCTTTTCTCCAATCGTGGTACTTTTTTGGTAAGGAAGGCATGCCCACAAAGTATACAATGCACAACGGCCGGACAGCTAAAGAATGTAATCAGGAAGGAAATAACATCAGTCTTTCTTTGGGCCATAAATAAACAAAAGGTCTGCAGTCTTTCCACGTTTGTGAAGGGATATAAAAGGAAATTAGTAGGCATGGGGTGTTGATTACTGGGCGAGCACGAGATGATGCTGTGTTTCTACCAAACGGGGCTGACTGGATGTTCTGTTCTTTTCAACATTTTCCTTAACACTGCCAACATTGTCTGTGAAAAAACAAACGTAAAGCACATCCTGGTCATCAGTTCTGATGAGCAAAACAACGGAATGACTCCGGGAAAGTGTTTCAGTGTGTTTTTGAAGGGAAGAGAACAATGGAAGAACAAGACACTAAAGGGCACCTTACGGGGGAATGAGCATGAGAAGATGAATGCATGAATTGCACATCAATGCACAAGCATTATTACTTGGTTTGTCGTTTTATCGAGAAACCGTGAGACAAATATTGTCAAACTTCAATCTATATAATATGTTTTTTTGTTTGGCAATATTAGTATTAATAAAGTAATTTAATTATAAACCTATGATGATATATATTATGTGTCATGATAGCAGCAGAAGTATAGTCCCTTAATTATAAACGTTCATGATACATATTATATATCAAGATACGTTTATAATTAAATGACTATACTACTAGTAATTCTGCTTATTCTGCTACGACAACAACTTCACATTTTATCATCATCAATATGAACACACTGGTAATACATTAAAGACAAATGCAGTTGATGTTAGCTCTCTAAAAAAACACAACACCTTTTGACCTTTCAGAAATATAAATATTTTATGTCAGAAGTTGTCATTATTAGCTCGAGTGGAGACCTTAGCCCCTGTGCTACACAGTAGTTTAGTGAAGGGCAAACAAGCTAATTCGTTAGCGGGATGTTACCCCCCAGTAGCTTTTATTAATTGTGAGTTTGCTGTTGGTGATTTGTGGTCTGGCATGCTAATGGCGTAAACAAGTCGAAGCATATGCCCAGGTGCTGTTCAACTACCAGCGAGGGGAATTGAGTACTTGAGGCATAAGAAATTACTTTTGCGTCATAATAACTTTCTGATCTATTTTGCAGAGCCATACGGCGATGTGATTTGCCAGGGACTATTTTTCACTCAGGATTTGACTGTGCGGGAACTCATACCGCCAGGAACCTCATTATTTTAGGGAGGTTCTTTTTTCGCATCATCTTTCTAACCCCAAATCCCATAAAAACAACATTTTCCAGATTCTACTGCTAGGATTTTGCCAAGGAGAGCAGCGATACATGCATCACTGCTGTGAACAATGATGACATAATCATGTTCCATTATTCAACCTCCTAAAAATAGAATCACCCATAAGAGTCATCACACATTATAAAACACCCCTTCTCACTTTTCATCACCTGGGAAGTGATGAAAATTCCCCTTCTTTTAATACTAAAACCGAAGATAACCAGGCTGATAAAACTTGACTATCTTTCATAATGTCAAGTGCTTCTTTTTGTTGCCTGTACAGGGAAGCCTGTGCGAGGGCTGAGGCAGAGATAAAGGCAGTATCAGGTGGCTGGGGCCCAACCCAGGGATTACACTCAATTATATTTCTGCGTGGGAAAGCCACCATAAGATGGTGTCTACGCCGCCGTGCGCGCTCACGGTTCTGCATGGGTGGTTCTGCACAGAGACCGCCAAATGGATTCCTCGCCACAAAATTTCAGTGACATCTGGTGATCTTTAAAGTGTGAGGATGATGTGTTGTCTGCTATGCACTGTCGGCAGAAATGGAAAATAAAATGTAGCAAGGAGAGACGGATTGGGACAATTACGTGTCGTTGCATTTTTTAGGAGGTGCTGCAGGAGGCTGTGGCGTCCGCCCTCCCCTTTCTGTGGACTACGTCACTGACGTAGACACCCTTAGCGAACCTCCAGATAAATGGGGTTCGCTATTCATCTGAATAAACACTTTGTAAGGAAGAGAGACACTGTGTGTTTCAAGGTTCTTTGTAGGTGGTACTCTAAACCGTGGACGCAGACTGCAGTCAGAATACGCTTCTCTATGAAGCATTAGATTGTTGGGCTGAACAGGTATAAATTAAATGTCTGACACCGTTATAGATGATTAACCATCTGTAATTGTCTTTTGAGTCATCTATATACGTTTATTTTGCACGGGCCAATCAAATTCAATCTGCATGCCTACTAAAAGATAATTACTATCGTCTATTGTGTGGATCTGGGAAGGGAATTGGGGTGGTAATTGAACAAAATAGAAGCATGAATACAGCAAAATGCCTCTGAAAAACATGCAATCATTGATGCTTAGCAGGATGACAACCAATGATTATTGTCGGATGTAGGCCTTGCTTCCTTCACTGAGGAACAGGTAGATCCCGTAAATGTATAGCGCTCCCAAATCTCCCTCGTGGTCACCTTTATCCCCCCCAAAGGAACAGCGCCGTGTCATCAGCGCTGAGACCCATCAACTTGGGGAAACTCAGGTTTGGCGTTGTCCACAAGGGCCCTATCTCAATGTCCGGACTCATGGACTCACAGACTTTGATCTCGTGAAATTATTAAGGCTTTAGGGCTGTCCCAATGTGGAATTCCAAAGGGCGTGAGGGTTTGATTCCACACTTACCGAGCTCCTTCCGTGAGTCTGCATCAGTGCAGACTTCACCTAAGGGAATTACCCACAGTTCAAAGCGTTGTGTCGTTTACTGCGGAGACCATAGGGAAATCCGGAAATTAGAAAGGTTAACAACAAGACAACGCTAGGCAATAGGCAACCAGATGGGAATTTCTGCCTTTTTTTAGTGAGCCGGATCATTTGGATCAGCTCACCAACAAGAGCCGGCTCTTTTGGCTCCCAAACGGCTCTTCATATTACTAATTATACCTTTCATAATTCAGCCAAATGTAGCCCGTTCTGACTTATGATTAGTAGGTGTTTGCCAATAATCACCTAAATTATTCAATACATCCTTTATACTGAAGTATTCAAAAGTAACATTTATATTTTCTGACATCAATAAATTGCTGTAGCCGATGGTTTTCATTGCATTTACAAAAAAACTAAAAAAAACTAAAAATGAGAATTCCCAAACCGGCAAGTGTCAGCAACATCTTTGTCATTAAACATTGCCAAGGTAACATGTGCTCTCGTGAAGTGCTGTCCCAATCCCATATAAACCTATCTGAGCCCATGTGGCCTCACATACTCACTCATTTAGCACCTGAGATCAATTAAGTCTGTGAGTCCTTAGTCCTTAGTCCTCAGGGCTCACTTTGGGATTGGGCCAATGAATTCAAAACTGAGGCAGACACCGGCTCTGACAGAGCCCCCCCTCGCCCCCTCCCCCCATCTGACACCTGTCACTCAAGGTAGAGGCCAATGCCGTTTATATTCCAGATTGTATTAGGTAGGTAATCCAGCAGTCATGGAGACGACAGGAAGAGCTTAACTACAGGATTGAAATGGTCTTGCTAGAATAAGGAGTGGGAGAAAAAATCCAGTCAGGCTTAGTTTGGCTTAGTCTGATGGCATCATTCTTATTTGTAGTGGACTACATAGAATAGCCTGTTTACACGTGGGATAATATGCAGTCTTCTGCTCTTACTGAGGACGATGGACTAGTTTTGTATTGCAACACTGAGTACACTTTGCCATAGATATGGATGCACACACAACTGTGCATGTGCACATGCATGCAACTATCGGCGTGCACGGACACTGCAGGGTTGCGGCAGCAGTAACGAGGTACAGGACAGACCTGGTCGTTGCATTGCTCCCAGGAAGTATTCCTGCTCATTGATTTTTTTTTCTCTGTGCAAGCCGAAAGCTGTGTAGAAAGGTGAAAACGGCATACATCAATAATTACTGATTAGGCCAAATGTGGTCTGCAGATCTGAGCTCCCGGGAGGCTGTCAGTTGCCTTCCTCCCCGCCCGCATCCACTGCTGACTGCCCGTCCGCCAGCACACTGCACAGAAGGTCAGATGGTTGATTTGTGCCAAAACTCTGAGGATTTCGCCCCCCGCGCCCCATCCCCCACCCCCTTTTAGACATGCAGATCCTAGACCTCCTAATGGGTGCATTCTACACCCGGCACCATCTGTTACTCTCACAGACGGCGTGAGGACGGAGACTGCATGCGTCACGTATGCAGGGACGCCGATTTCCTCCGAGTCGCTGGCGATGGCTGTCGTTTGGCGAGGGAGCCTCTTCTGGGCCGGGTGGATTTTGAGCCTCCTTTGTTCTTCTGAAAAAGGGGGACTGGATTACATATGTGTTTAAATTGGTGTCTTAGTGAGCACGCCCCCCCCCCATCCCACACACACACACACTGAGGCTGGTTTTCTGTTTGATAGTCAGAAGAACAAGAATCCTAAGAATCACCTGACCCCATTCCTTGCAGGAAAGAAAGAGACAAATTGAAAACATTACCTCGCTTTTGTTATATGACTACAAGAAAATGAAGTATCTGATCACAGTGATGTCTTTCATACATTTGAACATATCCCCCCCCCCCCCCCCCCCCCCCTGTAACATCCATGCAGACGATCTGTATTTGTTTGCATAAAGTCTTGTGCGATATTCATCCCCTCTTGCACATGGTCTCTGAACATCAATTGTTTAGGTCTTGGCGGTTTGCAAAGAGATTCTCTAGCCGCAGCTCGTTGCTAGCTGTAAAAGATTGAGATTCGGGGGCTGGGTACCCGACGGTGTTATTGCGATCAAATTGTGCCCTGTCTGGGGACATGAGCATCAAGCCAATGACCAATGAGAAGTGACAATCGGGAGTGCTTCTCCGGTGAGCCAATCAAAAGGCTGCTCCGCCATGCATTACGTTTATTGCTCAAGCAACAACGAGATCCACACTGGGTTGTGTACTTCAATGTGTTTAAAAACACACACGCACACACACACGAGTGTATGTGTTAATGGGGTGGGGGATGTATGTTTAAAGGCACCCAGTGCAACTTTCGAGGCTTAAAAATAAACATTCAATTTCTAGTCTTTTTTACACGTAGTAAGTTTCAATAACTCCATACCATTACATACCGACATTTAAGCAGCAAAGATGAAAAAAGATTGCCGCTTAAATGTCGGTATGTAATGGTATGGAGTTATTGAAACTTACTACGTGTAAAAAAGACTAGAAATTGAATGTTTATTTTTCATTGAATGTTTACATAAAGTTGCACTGGGTGCCTTTAAGCTTCACCTCATGAGAGGGAGGGTTGTTGCTCTGAATATCAGCAAGGCTGTGACCTGGCCATATGTACGAGGCAGAGTGTGGAAGATATTCCCATTTGTAAATTAAAGGAAGCAAGCGACAACAGATTAGGATTTTGGCCTTTACCAAATCATTTATTGGGCTCTGTCCACACAAATAGTTGCACAACTGGACTGTTGCCAAGCAACACATAAACATGTTCTTAAACACTTTGTGTAGATCTACACGTTACTGCGGGCCATCTTATTTGTGTGTGTGTGTGTGTGTGTGTGTGTGTGTGTGTGTGTGTGTGTGTGTGTGTGTGTGTGTGTGTGTGTGTGTGTGTGTGTGTGTGTGTGTGTGTGTGGGGGTGTTTGTGTGTGAGATGTATGTGTTTGTGTGTGTGTGTGTTGTGCTTTCACACTAAAAAAAAACACTACTGGGTCCCTTATACGATCCATCAGTCACCTACAGCCTCAACACCAGGCCTTCTTTCATACACTTTTAGAACGGTCACAACTCAATACCTGTCAGGAACTCATGTCATAGATTTAACCATTCATTGGATGAAATGGTAATATAATTTATTTTTGCAGTATGGTTCCACTCTGTTCTGGTGCTCCCTGCTGTAGGATTTAAAGCTTCACATACAGATGTCAGATACAGAAGGCCAACACCATACTAACATTTGGACAACAGGGAGCACTATACAATCTCCCATGGGCTACATCCGATATCTCAACCTCTTGTGTAGGTTGTATGTGATACAGAGCAGAACCAAAGCAGGTGGAGGCTGGGGTGGTGGTGGTGGTGGTGGGAGAAATTCTGCTCAGCACACATAACACACTTTACAGAGGGATTGCTTGAGATAGAAGATCTTTAATTCACCACATATTAGTGTATGTGCGTATTATTGAACTGCGGTAGCAGTAAGCTGAAAAGTCATCTGAATCGTATATACATACTGCATCTCATCTAACCTGACCAGGTTAGATGAGATACATACTGCATCTCATCTAACCTGACCAGGTTAGATGAGAGAGCAATTCCAGTTTGCCTATAGGCCACACAGAGGTGTTGAGGATGCAAAAGACACTATGACAAACATGCTTTGTAAACATTTGGAAGGTAATGGAACACATGCTCAGCTTTTATTTGTAGATTTCTTCTCTGCTTTTAACAAAATTCAACCCCACATTTTAAGAGAAAGACTATCAGAGCAATTTTATTTGAGCAAAAATCTTGTGGGCTGGGTTTTAGATTTTTAACTAATAGGACACAAAGAGTGCGAGTCAATGGAGTACTGTCTGACAAGATCTGTTCCTCCACTGGCTCCCCTCAGGGTTGTGTTCTGTCCCCTCTCCTGTTCATTCTTTACACCAACATGTGCCGCAGCAGCAGGGAGGACAGATTCATTTTAAAGTATGCAGATGATTCTGTCATTGTCAGCCTGCGACGAGGAAATGAGACGGGCCATGGCCCAGTTGTCCAGGATTTTGTTGATTGTTGTGAGCGGTCCGTCCTACAGATGAACATTTCCCAAAAAAAAAAAAAATGTATGTAGACTTTATGAAACTCCCCAGGGCTAAAGAACCAACTAGTATAAATGGTCAGATAGTGGAGTGTGATCACAACTACAAATACCTTGGGACCATCATCGACAGCAAACTAAGTTTTGAGGCAAACTGTGAGGCTGTGTATAAAAAGGCGAACCAGTGCCTACATTGTCTAAGGAAACTGTCCTCCTTCCATATTGACAGAAAGATGCTCACTATGTTTTCCAGATGCTTCATTGAATCTGTAATTTCCTTTAGCCTGGTGTCCTGGTTCAGCAACCTACCCCTAAAAAATAAAACCTAACTGAATCAAATTGTGAGGTGGGCCAGTAGGTTAATTGGAGAGCAACAGCTGAACCTAGAAACCCTTCACACTAGGCAGCTACAGAGGCTAGTTGGGTCCATCCTAGAAGATGGATCCCACCCACTACATGATGTATTCCAGCTCCTCCCATTAGGCCGTAGGTTTAAAATGCCTACAGGTCAAACCAAAAAGTACAGAGGTAGTTTTGTTCCTTCAGCTGTTACGACCCTGAACAATACTTAGGCTATTTGTAGACTACACACTAACCTTTTTAAATTATGCACAACGTTCCTAATCTATTTATTTATTCATTTATTGACCCATCTTTTTTGTATTTGATATGGTGGTTTTTATTCTGTATTTCATCAACAGTATTTTGATAGTACTATTGTGTACTTTTTTATCTATATCTCTAAGTCTGGAGCACTTGTTGCTACTGTTATGTAACTGTCTTCTGTCATTGTTGTCAATGTTGTCTATTTGTAATGTGTGTATGCAGCCCATTACCTGCAACCAAATCTACCCTTGGGTACAAATAAAGTTACCTTACCTTACTTTAATGCGTGTCATTTGCAATACATCAATCTTTCATCTACATTTTTTCAGAGCGCTAATGGACTGTTAATACTATGGCGTATCACTGTATGCATGTGTCAAGACTCTATGTTGAGGATAAGAGTGGGTGGGGGACTAAATCGTTTTGCAGGAGTAATCATTTCAAGCTTCTGTGTGAACTGAAGTTTTAAAGATGAGAAAGAGCGGGAGAGAAATGAAGAAATCCATAGTCTCGGGTTAAAACTCTCAATCGATCTTCTGACGAATTCTGCAAACCAACAAATACCATCTGTTATTGTGCTTTTCAAAGACGTTCCCTGAGTGTCGTGCTTTGGAGCCAAGTTTGAGGAGGTCTCTTGTCCCTTTGCCTATTGTGGGGTCAACACTGACTACGGCCGTACGAGTTACCAATGATGCTCTACGACGGTCGCTAGCTAAGCACAGATCCATCCACAGGTTAAGGCTGAGCGTAGCTTTAGCTTGTGACTGACAAGGTCATTGCGTTCATATGTAGGCATGGATTCAGTCTGACTCCATGTTTATTGAATGCGTTAAGGTGGAGTTTCGGACCGTCAAGTTGTTGAGTGCTACTGTTACAGCAAAGGTTTCATTGTTTGGGCTCATTTGGCCATTCTCATTATCCATTGTTGTTGTTGAGCCTGGCATGGATCCCATCTCAGCCAGATAAAATACAGAAATGGCTGGTTAACGATAGTCACACTGATTTATTTACCCTGTTGGTAACGGCACACTGGAATGCCCATGCAGTCAATCTTCTTCGAGAGCGTGGGGCACGGTCGACTTTATAATAAATATGTTTATATTGACATGTTTGGACTTGGCCATGGATTGCAACATAAAAATAACGTAGCATTTTTTCGAAACACCAACATTGGATTTCTGGATGAACTGGAATTTTAATAGAACATAGCGTAGGGTTTTCATGACAATAAGCCCTGCTATGAAAAACATGTCATACCAAAAGACTATTGCAGGGGATAACATCTCCCATCTTTATTGTATGCCAACGTCGCTATGGAAAAATGCTCTTTCACGAAACTGCTACATTTGAGCATTAGTAACGTAAATAAATCGTTCCTCGATCGGTTCTGAACTATATGCTCAAAGACGTTTTAATGCCTGAAATACACGGCACACAGAAAAAATCCTACAAATTCATTCCATTCAAACTGTGTATCATGATCGTCATCCTGCATCTCCACCTCATCTCCGAATAAAGAAGAGGCAGCACAAGTTATAGCCCAGGCAATATTTTTGATCTCTTGCTCATATGTCAATGTGCTGCTGTGAATTCAAAGCACAGGGGATCACTTTCTGAGCGCAAGAAACGGTGATTCAAAGACAGACAAAGAGGCAGAGGCACACAGAGATAACTGCTCGCAACATTTAAAAAAAAACACCGCCACCGGGGTAATATCAAGTTGCCATGGTTACCTGGATCTAACAATTCCACCATGGACTCAAAGGTTATTTCTCGGGAAGGCCGAGCTTCTTATTGTGACTCACCCATCTCTGTCTTTGCCCAAGCATACTTCTATCCATTCATGCATTGATTGACGCAACCCCTCCGCCGCTTTACATATCACTCCTGCTGACTCCACCTGAACAGTAACAGGTTAGAAGAGGCCAGGGATGAATCAGAGGAGAGGAAGAGATAATGTGAACTTATCTTTGATGTGACGGGACACAATTGTGAGGGCACGTTTCCTTACACCACACGAAACGCAGAAATATGTTTTGTGTTGAGTGTGTGGGGTTGGTTCACGGCTGGTTCAAGCAGGCTCACCTGCACCCCCTGTCAGGCTGATTAGACTCTTGGGCTACACACATGAGACTATCCAACCAGAGAGGGAACGAGAGAGAGAGAGAGAGAGAGAGAGAGAGAGAGAGAGAGAGAGAGAGAGAGAGAGAGAGAGAGAGAAAGAGAGAGAGAGAGAGAGAGAGAGAGAGAGAGAGAGCGAGAGAGAGAGACCACTCTGGTGGTGTGTGACAGGGTCCACTGCCACCACGTTCCAGTAGTAAGCAAGGCAAGGCATGCAACTTTATTTTATACATTATTTTCACACAAATAATGTATAAAATAGATAAGTAAAAGAAAACAAGAGTAAAGTAAAAATATAAATGCATTGTAAAAGTGCAATGTACGCCTTCCTTCCAACAGGACTAGTACCAGCGGCTAACCCCACTCGACAACAGTCAAAGGCGGCCTATTAGTGCAGTCAGGCGAGTGTATTTGTCTTTGTGCGTTGGGTTCCTTGAGCTCATTACGACGCCTTACATCAGGCGTCATGTAAAACAGTGGTAAGCAAACACAGCGAAACCGCCCACTGGAGATCCACAGAGATAACAAGAGGACGTACTTTGGCAGCGACAGGGCGAAGGCCGCGGTCTTCCATGCTAATCCCTGACGGCGGTCGTATCTTTCATCCCGTTCCACTGGGTCTCGTCCACACAGGTGTCCAGATCTCGTCTGAAATATAGGTAGACAGCAGGGGTGAGAAACAAGTGTCTTATTTGTGACGTGATGTGATGCACATGCAGGCTTTGAACCATCTCTGAAAGGAGGACAAACGCGGAGTGACGTTGATGCATGTGAATTCATTACAGGACAACGCAGAGGACAGATCCAAACGGTTCCACGTAGTAGAAGGTTTCTCTTGACAAGATAAGCTTTCTTATTGTAACAACAGGCTGGAATAGCATGACGTGTCAATGACGATGTATTGATTAGTAGATAGCACATAACACTGGAGATTTCCCGGGGATTTGTCACTTTATTTAATCCCTGTGGAAATAATTGGGGCGTGATTCTCTGCACTCACCCTTCAATCAATAGCGGATGGACAATTTCTCTCCTACATATTGAAGTGGTGGAAGTTGTGCAACCTTTATAGCTTCGCCAACCGCAAACTGTTGAGTGTAGATAAACAAGAAGACTAGTCAGTCTTTAAATGTGTTTATGGCTTGAAATGGAAGATTAAATCTAATTCAATTGTTGCGGCTATATTGGTTTTTCGCCGAGCCACAGAGGAAGTGAGGCTGCGTGTAAAGGCTGACTTCAACAAAAGACCGCGTCGAATACATTCCACCACAAAGTGAGCAACATTTAGAATGAGGTAAACCGAATAGCGAAAAAAAGGCTGTGCTACCGCCAACTCTCAAACACGTTATTACAAACACACTTTCTAAGTTATTTTTCTTTATGTGATTACCATCGAAGCAAGTGGCTTTGTCAATATGTTGTTGATGATGTCACTTTGGGAGGGATGGAGCACTTTGTGTAAACATGCGTACGTCCTCTTTAAGACTATGCCTGAACAGACTGGCCAGATGGCCAGTTATAGATTAAATTATTGATTCTGTTTTAATGTAAAACGGGCAAAAGGCACATTGGATGAAGACAGCTGAGCACTGGGATGATATGAGCAGTGAGAATAACAGTTGTTACACGGTTAAATCATTTGACTTTGTATTCTTTCAGATAATTTTAGAAGCATTTCTTTGTTTTGGTTTACTGTTTAAACTTTCATATTTCTCTAATCATGGAGCCTATTTCGTTTTTGATAAGCTGTACAAAATAACATATTTGTGAGGTTTATTAGTTTATTCTAAACGAAGAAAAGAGAAACATCAACGTCTGTTTTCCATTTCATAATTGCTTTCAATCAACTGCTGAACATTTGATTGACATGTGCAGTATATAACAGTCGGCTTCACGCTATGACCACTCATTCGTCCAGTTAAGTCAGAATCAACATTTCCATGAGTAATTAACTCTCTAACAAACCCATCACAAGCATAATTGCCATTTGTCACTGTGCCAATTGTGTTCCCCGGATTGACATCATTGTGGATGTGAGATGACTGAGGATGCCGATCTGGCCCCGCCCCTTCAGCTGTCACTGCTCGCCAGCAGCAAGGAGCTGCGCTGCCGAGCTGCAGGCAACGCTCGACCTGCGACAGAGCGGGAACACACAAAGGAACATGGACGCCAATGGAGCCAGGGGAGTGAAACGCCTTTTGACATGACAAGGAGGATCCCGCTTGTGTGTGCGAGTCTCGTCAGAGCTGTGTGTGTTAGTGTGCGAGTCTTCTCCTGGTCAAGCCAATTATACAGTGGCTAGGTCAAGGGGTTTCTCTGTATCACAACACAATAGTAAACTCAGGTGACGAATAATTAAATGACATTGTGTGGAAAAACTACTCTGAATAACACGGTAGAACATTTACTCATTTACTCCCTAATTTAGATTTTTGGTAATTATTCAAAGATAAACATTTCCTGTACCAACCTTGAACCAAATTGTCGTTCAATCACTCCATCATAAGACCTTTCCTGGCCCAAAACACAATCACAAAGGAAACTGATCACCACAACATGTGAATCACCGGTTTAATCACCAAGCCATGTTGTTTCCCTTCCCCGGCTGGGGGGAGGCAGAGAGGCCATGCACACACAGTGGGGCCCAGCTGTCCGTCGTGGGTGAAGGCTGGGGGAACGGCCGACACCCTTAATGGGCTCAGAGGAAACTGGAACTAGCGAAACCCACTGTGCTCCCTCGCAGCCCATATGCGTTTCCTACACGTCAGAACTTGAATGATTCGATTTATAACGCTTTTCTGATGGGTTGTGTATTGTCTTTTCAGGATAAGGGAGATATAGGATGCATGTCTCATTGGATTGGCACTATGGTGAGAGATCCACAGGGTCAGAAGTGTTTAGGACGGCGTTAGCCTGATGACAGGGGGAAGGTGAAGGCGCTGGCGTGGCGACTACATAGCTACATTTAGGGGGTTTTGCTGACGCTTTAATCCAAAGCGATTTACAACCACTCATTCACATACCGACGGTGGAGTCAACCAAACAGGGCAACAGCCAGCTCGTCAGGAGCAGTCAGGGTGAGGCATCTTGCTCAGGGACACCTCAACGTTCGGAGGAGCCGGGGATGGAACTAGTGTCGTGGATAAGACCCACTGTCTAATACTACAAATTACGCGAGGTCGAGAAGGACTAAGGTAGAATGATCAAGGCTTTATTGTCCCCCCAAAATCACTTGAGTTGGTTTGTAAAGAACTCGCGAACAGTCTCGGAGCACTACGTTATATCATAATTGTGTGACCTCCCATAAGATGTCCTTGGGCAATCACAATGCTCTAAACTACAGGCCTTCAGACGTTCACGCCCACGATATCCAAATTACATTTCATACAGTAATACTAGCATTACGTACAAAAGGTTTACATATTCAACATTAGTTACATGAAGTTCCATATTATACATTAGTTAAAGTGAGGCCTTTAATTAAATTACTTTGCAATAGTAAACAATGCCACTTTATTTGTCTGTGGCATGCAGTCATAATCCTAAAGCTGGTAGTGTCTGATTTTAACCGGGGTATGGATTAGTTAACCTAATTCCAACTTGGAACCAGAATATACATTCTGAAATCACAGACATGATACCATAGGAGGGCGTTTCCTCTTACCGTGACGTGAGCCAGTCGTCTTTGAGGGGGCACTTATGCATAAATGAGGGGGCACATCTTTTGTAACACGTCAATGAGTCATGTAAATGTCGCTCAGAATGCAAGTACTTGTTGACCAAGGAAAGCCAGGTAATATCAAGTGTTTAACATTTGGCTCCATTGTAAATATATCTACCTTATATTCTTGTATAATTCATACTTTAAGTTAACCTTACTTATACTTACATCTAAGTGAACTGATAGATAGACTGATATCATTGGCTACAGAAGGATGTCTGTCTGATCCTCTGAGCTGTTGAATAACAATGGAACAAGGTCTGGAGCCTGTACCTCCCCCCCCCCCCCCCCCCCACCAATATATTCCAACATTTGGCAAATATTATTTTAAGCCTTCAGTATTTTCTACCACACTAGCAACCTTCCGGATACCAGTCAACCCGCTCTACCTCCTGAGCTACTGCCGCCCAAACTAGCTCAAGGAGGTGGGGTGAAGACGTCATGGTGCCTTCTAAATACACGGTCGCTATGGTTGTCCTTCACAGGGATACTATCCAACTGTGTGGTAGAGAGGCACATGTAAAGTGCACTGTGTAGTCACAGTTTCATGAAGTCTTTCGACGCCGCATCAATGCATTGGACTGAGCTGGTATGTTGAACTCGGATACTCTCTCCAAGTTTTTCTTTAACTCGATGTTGAGTGGCTCTCCACAGTATCCGTTTATCTGTTTTTCTTATAATAAAAAAGGCAGCAATATAAGACCTTCACTTGGTCGGAGTAAGCTGCTATCGTTATTCTGCTTGAAGTGCATTTTATAGCAGTTCTGGTTGAAACTTTCATTTTTTTTACGAGACTGGAAACCCCTTCTACATGTTGGCCAAATATGAGACTCATGGAGGATTATGGCAAAGGGCAAGGCTTAAATTGCTGGCAGAAAGTTTGTAGGAAATCCTATAACTGGTGTCTTGAGGCATTTGTACAATATACTCCAAGTAGGGCCTGCCTAAGCCCTCCCATAGCCAGCGGCGCTTGGCCTCGTGCACGCGTCTGCTGCGTCATTGATATACCGCCGCTAAATTAAGTGGTGCGTCTTGCATCACCCTTGTATCTTCTTGTGAGGGCCGCAGCCTCCTTCCCTCTCCTCCTCCCATCTCCTCCTCCCCTCTCCTTCTCCCCTCTCCACCACCCCTCCCCTCCTCTCTTCCCCTCCTCCCCTCCCCTCCTTTCTTCCCCTCCTCCCCTCTCCTCCTCCCCTCTCCTTCTCCCCTCTCCACCTCCCCTCCTCCCCTCTCCTCCTCCCCTCTCCTTCTCCCCTCTCCAACTCCCCTCCGCTCCTCTCTTCCCCTCCTCCCCTCTCCTCCCCCCCTCTCCTCCTCCCCTCTCCTCCCCCCCCTCTCCTCCTCCCCTCTCCACCCCTTCTCCCCTCTCCAACTCCCCTCTCCAACTCCCCTCCCCTCCTCTCTTCCCCTCCTCCCCTCTCCTCCTCCCCTCTCCTCCTCCCCTCTCCCCCCCCCTCTCCTCCTCCCCTCTCCTCCTCCCCTCTCCAGCTTGCCTCTCCTCCTCCCCTCTCCTCCTCCTCCTCCATCCACCCCAGTGTTGATGTTCGAAACAACGGCTGTCTGGGGTCGGCTGGGTGGCTCTGAGGTCACTTCTCAACGCTTTGAAAAGGGGTTTATTTTGTGTGTGACTAAAGTGTGACAGAATTTCCGTCGCTCTCCTCAAATCAATATCCATTAAGTATGTTGAATAATTCAACATATCTACATCATCTCTCTCCCTCCACTCTCTCTTCCTCTCCATCCCTCTGTGTGTGTGAGAGAAAGAGTGAGAGACAGAGAGTCAGTGTCAGAGAAAGAGGAAGAGAGAGAGAGAGAGATAGAGAGAGAGCAGGAGTGAGTCTAAGAGAAAGAGGGAGAGAGAGGGGGAGAGAGCGTAGGAGAGAGAGAGGGAGGGATAGAGAGAGGGAGAGAGAGAGAGAGAGAGAGAGAGAGACTCGGAGAGAGTGGGATAGAGGGAGAGAGAGTGTGAGAGAGAGAGTGTGAGAGAGAGTGTGAGAGAGAGAGGGAGTGAGCGAGAGGGAGGGTCTGTCACATCCAGATGCCAGTGTCCCTGCCTCCATGTCACCTGTGAATCAGTACGTTATTGTCCGTAGCGCTGCCTGTGGGACGTGGCCAGAGAAACAGAACCTCAGTGAGAGAGCAGCAGGCTGGAGGGGGTGGATCTGTGTCTATGATACAGGATTAGAGGTTCCAGACGAGGCTGAGAGCTCACCCCAGTCAAGACGCTCTCTGTCGCTAAATCCATCACTCCGTGGTCGGCACCCGTCGAAAGGGAATTTGGGAACGTAATTACCGCAAATTGCATTATTCTGTGTGTCTGAGCGAAGATAAGGCTTAATATCTGTCATTCTGTGATGAAACACTTTCTTGTAATATCACCAGATGTAAGCATTCAATCCTACATGTGCTATGCTCAATGCAATCCCATGTGAAATTATAGCACAGCAGACATTCGTTTACATCTAACTAAAGGGCGCATGTTAATACATTGAATATATGGAAATACAAGCATTGGCATCACGATTTTTCACGTGCACCATGTCCTTTGTGCTTTGGTTGAATGGATGTAGCGCAATGTAAAGCTCATTCTATGCACACCAATTACTAAGGGCAATGGTCGAGAAATAATTTGTATTCATCATGAAGTTCAAAAGAAATATTAAAATGCAACGTATACAACAAAAATTAACGAGAGCCAGAGTTCTTTGCAATAACGTCCTCCGAGGTTAGCATGCCCTTTGTATATTATCTATTTCATTATTCATGTTACCAAATTCCCACCAGCAAACTAATGCCCGTTAATATTCACATGTCAATAAACAGTATTGATTAATGGCGTGGACTCTAAGAGTAACAAGGCTCTCATACCAGGATCATCCATCTCCATATTCATCCACATACGGCCAGAGTCTCAGGAAAGTGCTTCTGGGCCTCCGCCAGGATCTTTCAATCAAGGCTGCCATCTTGTCTGCTTTGCCAATTATGTTGGGAAATTGAAGCAATTTAGGACAGAGAATGTTATTAGCAGAATGCACACTTTCAATGATGAATATTTACCAGCCATACAGGGGCTGACTAGAACAAAAAAAATAAACTGATTTGCCAGCCAAGAATTTGAGGATGCAAGTTGAAGGATGCAGACTTTGATGAAAAGCCTTTTTGGTGGAAAGACAGTTTGGGTTACAGGGCAGGGGAAAATGTCAGAGAAATAAGAGTTTAACCAGGATTGTTCTCATTGAAAGCACAACGTGCAAACAAAATGGTTGCTTGGACATGTTAATATGTACTTGTAATTTCCTCAACGTGCTAGCCCAAACCCTGCATCAGTATTGTGAAAAATACCCAGTGCAATAATAATAATAACCATAAAACAACGACACAACTCAACCTAGCTCAATGCTTTAGGACCGCATCCGCCAAAGTCAGATTGTTTTTTTTTTAATGAGCTTCGTGGGGCGGGACATTCCGGAAGTTTTTTGATGGCTTTGTCGATGGCTATAGGGCCGAGCTTCGCTACAGCAGCGCTAAGCAGTCAATGCTAACACTCGGTTTCTAATCACCCTGCTTCGACTTAAAGTTGACAAAAGAGCCATGGATGAAACACTGCCAGTTCAACTGTAGTGCAGGCGTCTGTCATACTACGCAAACAAGAAGAAAGCACATATACATTTTTGGGGGGCAAAGATATGAAAATTAACGCTTTAGTCTGTTATTTAAGTAATTAAACTATAGGCTACCTAATTTGAAAATAGAGGAGCTAATTTCTCTCTTTTAGGGAACTTTAACTAACCTCGCTCTGCAACCACTAATAACACCACCACCGCTCCTTATCTTAATTCCTTTAGACCCTGCAGACACCGGGTCTGAAACACTGGACTGGGGGGCCGCTGATAAGGCCCCGGTCGAGCCTCTAGTGTAGGGTCTCCGGTCTCCGGTCCACCCCGTGTGAGGCCGTTACTCACAGATTGCCGATAATCGAGGAAATCGTCTCCTGAGTGGGTTTGGCCGACGGAGCAGATAGTCAACGTGCCTGGCTAAGGAGAGCAGTTCCTGGCCCTGCCTCTTCAGCACATCGCTCCCCAGGGAGCCTGGCTTGCTCTTTCGGGAAACCAGGACACACGTTGTGTACAATGTGAGCTCTGGATACCTTTAACCTTGTTCCCCGTGCAAAAGTCATCTGCATGCAGCCCGTCCACGACCGTGCATGTGTGACTGAGAATAAACTGAGAATAGCAGCACATGCACGCACTGGGATGTGCGTGTGTGTGTGTCTTTGAATATATGTTTGTGTATGCAGAGTGTGTTTGTGTCTTTGTGTGTGTATGTAGTGTTGGCGTGTGTACGGGTGTATTTATACAGTGTGTGTGTGAGTGTCTGTGTGTGTGAATGTATATATCTATAGAGTTTCAAGATGTGTGTGTACATGTGTATTTGTATAGTGTGTATGTGTGTTTGTAAATCTTTGTATAGAGTGTTTGTCTGTGTGTGTGTGTGTGCGTGTGTGAGAGTACAAGCATGTGTGAGGAAAACATTGGTGTGTGTGTGCGTGGGCCCAAAACAAGCATTTGTGTGTGTGTGTGTGTGTGTGTGTGTGTGTGTGTGTGTGTGTGTGTGTGTGTGTGTGTGTGTGTGTGTGTGTGTGTGTGTGTGTTTGTGTGTGTGTGCCCCCAAGAATGCATGTGTGTGTGTGGGAACTGACCTCCTTCTATACACCATACATAAACCTTAAAGATGAATATGAGTGAAAGTAAAACACAATGCAGTGTATCGTTGGCCTTTTCCTTTCTTCCTGTACGCCAGTACGCTCTTGCCAGACGAAGCCAATCGTAGATTGCATGTTGGTCTGGGGAAGCTGCTATGGTTTTCTTCAGCACAAGAGGAGTGATCAACGGGCCCAGTTCAACTGTCGGTACGCGATTGGCTGCTTGCCGTCGCTTCCCTGTCGTCATTGTGTTAAACCAGCCAATAGCGCGCCAAGGGGAAAAGCCAGCTTGGCTCTCAATTGGCTCCCGCAAAAACCTATCGGAAGCAGAATGAAATGTATTGCTCTTCTCCAGACCCTTGTGCAGGGCGAACTCAATTTGCTGGAAGAATGGACGGGGCTACCCAGGCTAGTACGCCAGTACTCGACGTTACGTGCTACGTCGATGCAGCGAGCACCTCGAGTCACCGCTGTTTTCCTCCTCGGATATTCGGCTGCGATAACAGCCATCGACGTGGAGATAGTCCCCGCAGAGAAAATCAGATCCTACACAACAATAAGCGTGTGTACCAACAAGAGAGATGAATTGAATCCAAACCACAGAGCGAGGGCGTTAACAACCCAAGGTGGATTTCAGGCATGCATGAGGCGTGACCGGAACTCTACAACATGGATCCCGGGATCCTGTGGATGCCGGCGGCTGATGGTGCAGGAAGGAGAACTGGGAGACGTACGTGGACTGCGGTGGAGAATGGACCGGTTTCTTTATGCTGCCGCTTCTCCTGAAAGCAAAAAAGGCCAGGGCGCGTTTCCACTGAAGGCTGAACACACACACACGCACATGCACGCACACGCACACACACAAAACGTATGCACTCATACACACACACTCACACACACACACACACACACACACACACGCAGACAGTCGGGCGGGTCAGCAGATATGATGGCAGGTGAGTGAGCAGGACTCAGAGCAGTGAAGGGAATGAGATCCGGTGTTGACAGCTGAATGGACAGCTGGCTGATCCAGAATCCTAATGTTCCCCCCAGTTAACCAACTCCTGGTCCGGTCTAGAGACGGTTCCCCCCGGGACCCTGTGGTGGTCCACTGGAGACCCCCCCCCCCTATACTAGGGACGACATGATGATATGATGATTTTGATGAGAATCCATAGATGGACGTCCTACTCTTAAGCCTACACATCACTGGAGTGTTGAACGGCCGGCGGTCTGTGAAACAGGAGTCCTAACTACTCCCAACGAGCTGGCTGGCGCCTTGCATGGTTGGCTCCATCGTCGGTGTGTGAATGTGTGCATGAATGGGTGAATGTTAGGCAAAATAGTAAAGCACATAGCGGCCACTGGCTAGAAAAGCGCTGTATAAATGCAGTCCATTTAACACTATAATATGTATAATATGGGAATAAAGTTATCTAACGAATAACAAATACAAAATATCTGACAGGTAAAGACTGCCTAAAACACAAGTTCACTATCCTCCTTCTAAGTGTGTTAACTGCACCTCCATGGGTCTGAAAATGTGTGATTCCTGGCCCGGGTCACAGAAATGCTCAATTAAGCCCTGTCAACACGCAAATTAAGCAAGATTTGCATCCTGTTGTTGCAACTCAAAGAGTTGCGGTCACCGTGGACGTTTTTGTATAGAGAGATTATGGATTAGGGTCGGACTGGCAACCTCCTAGCACGCTGTAGCATTCGGCAAATCGAATGAGACAATATCAGTAAACACCTTTGTGGATACGCTTAAAGGTAAGAGCGTACCGACGTTATGGTGGATCTATGCGAGCTCCACACGACATTCGACCGCAGGGTAGGCAACACGTTGTGGAGTCTCAGCGCACAGCCAGGTGAAGAGCATCAGTAGGTGGCACTAGTGTCCCATTTGCGAGATATTTGTGAGAATCTCTCTCTCTCTCTCTCTCTCTCTCTCTCTCTCTCTCTCTCTCTCTCTCTCTCTCTCTCTCTCTCTCTCTCTCTCTCTCTCTCTCTCTCTCTCGCACACAAACGCGCTACGCGGCTCTGGACAACATGAGCTTTCGATAGTTTATTTTCCTCTTCGCTCACCCACTGAACGAGGGAGATGGAAAAATAAAAAGATGGAGAAAAATATACCACTTTTGTTTGACTATTTTCATACGGCGTGGTGCGTAGAGGCGGTGAGGTGGAGTTTTGCAGTGGAAATCGCAGCTGTGGCAGAAAACGCCTGTCAATTACACTGCTTGATGTCTCTGAATCCACGGGGCTGAGGTGAGACGTCCCCCGTGCTGCACAGCTCCAAGACGCGTCTCTGACGCACTCTCAGTGACCTACGGAATACACCGAACCCTAATTGTCCGGAGAGCTGTTGATCCTTGGGGAGGTCTACGAAAACCACCACACAACATCACCCGTACGTCCACTTATCAATTCCATCCCCGTCTCCGACAGAGACCGCTGGACCCTGCGCTTCACTCGGGCGTCTTGCGCACTGAGGTCCCCGTGCGTCGCAGGAGTCTTCGAATCTCGACGCAGGAGGATACGCGGTTGAACTTCTCATCGCGCATTAGTTTAAAAGCGGTTTCGCTTGGGGAAATAAAGCACGAACCCTCAGCAGGCAGCAGCGGCACTGCGTGAACCATTCCGATGAACTAATCTCCTTTCCTTGCGTCGTGGATGGAGGAGAGCCTCGCCTCGGACGCGTAGGTGTCGGATCGCTGATCATGGTGGTGGTCGGTATCGCTGCAAGAAAACTCCGCGTCGAAACCTTTGCTGAATGAACTCTCATGCAACACAAGGTGTGGGGGGGGGGGAGCCCTTCACGGAAATATCCAAGCAACACTGAGATTGTGATGCGTGCGTCTGGAGAGAGGAGAGAGAAGGACAGCGACCCCTCAGCTGCGTCCGGGTTTTGAAAAGTAAGACTGGAGACCTGATAGATTTGAACCACATTTGACGGGTACAACTCGACGTTGGATTGATTCAAATAAAGAAAGAATCAAACAGCCTCATCATTTGAACTCCACCGGCCTGCTCCAAGGAGGAGACGGGGACGAGTCCGGGACGCGCCAAAGATAAACCTCAGTAGATTTGTAGATTTGGGAAGCATTTCGGGGACCCGCACTGAACTGTGAGGTGAATGCCGCTCGGATTCCACGGGGCTCAAAGCCCACCGGAAGAAAGTTCATCCTTCGTGTCGCCGTGAGAGGGCTTCTCAGAACAATCTGCATCTGCGTGGTGGACGTGGCCGACATAACGATCCAGTCCGGAGCCGCCAGGATTTTCTAGACCCTGCTGGGATCCACGACAGAACAACTCAAGTCTTTGAGCATCTCCAAAAGATCACTCGCTGGTATCATCATCTTTTGTATTCTAATACGCAGAGCCACAACCAAATAGTTACACACTCACACACACACACACACACACACACACACACACACACACACACACACACACACACACACACACACACACACACACACACACACACACACACACACACACACACACACAAAACACAGATAGATGGACACGGTTGGCTTTGGCTCCAGCGGTAGCACTTGTGGGTGTCTCCATATTTTTTGCGTCTTGAAAACCTGAACCGACGGATCCATTTGCAGCAGCAGCAGCATCACCAGCATCACCAGCGGTGGCAGCATCCTCAGCATCAGTACTACAGCGGCGGCAGCAGCGGGTGGATTAGACGCCTCGTCTCTTTGGGGATGGAGGAGCCACCGCGTCCACACGGAGACTCGGGCTTCGGCCAGATCGCATGAGAATCGCGGATGTATTTTCAATGCAGTTTTTCTTGGAAGCGAGCAGCGGAAGAAGAAGGATCACTTTGCGTCTGATCCAGGCATCCGAGGTTGCTCCACATCTTCGAGAACAAGTAAGTTAGTGTGTGTGTGTGTCGGCCGAAACGCTGTTTCATTTTCTGTGGTATATGAACATGTTTTTTTTATTTTAATGGTAGAGCGACTAAATGCGAAATAAAGTAATTTCTAGCATTTGCAAGATAAAAGTAGAACCTGATCCAAGTGCTTTCCCGATGTGAGAGGAGAGGATATGCGTCGGTGAGTTCATTATAACGTGAACCAACCCAGAGTGGATAACTGGGTTTTCCTATTTTCGGAGATATGTCGATTATGTCTCCATACAAAATAGGAGCCATTTGAAGAGCTGGACCCGTTCACATGAGGCCATCGAGAACAAACGTTACTGCACACATTCAGGCTCCTAATCTGTATGTCCGTCCGTCTGTCTGACTGACTGTCTGTTCATAAATCTATCTGGCCGATCTTTTCCTCTCTCTTTCCTCCTCTCTATCTAGAGATACAGTATGTCTGGCGAACGGCCTGTCTGTCTGTCTGTCTGTCTGTCTGTCTGTCTGTCTGTCTGTCTGTCTGTCTGTCTGTCTGTCTGTCTGTCTGTCTGTCTGTCTGTCTGTCTGTCTGTCTGTCTGTCTGTCTGTCTGTCTGTCTGTCAGTAGCATATTACCGTGTGTGTGTGTGTGTGTGTGTGTGTGTGTGTGTGTGTGTGTGTGTGTGTGTGTGTGTGTGTGTGTGTGTGTGTGTGTGCGCGCGTGCTTGGGTGCGCGTGCGTGTGTGTGTTTGTGTGTGTGTGCATGCCTGATTATTTATATGCATGCCTATACAGAGCCCATAGGCCAATTCTTGAAGTGTGTAGTCAAACATAAATCAAACCCATTTTATCATTATGTATTTGATCCGGGGCATATGTACCCCCTGTAAATCGAAGTGCGCTCTGCCGCTTTAATCTAACGGAGGAGAGGATTTCTTCTCCCTTAAAGCACAGCTGAATTGGCCGGAAAGAGCTGTCCCTGGTACGTGGTGCTGAATCAGACTTTCCACTAGACCTCTCCTCGCTAAATACAACACGCAGGGCTGCAGTTCCCGTGTTGGCCACTAGGCCAACCTTATTAACCCCTTTCTAAACTCTGTATAGACGCGCGTGCCTTTCTCTTGGTCATCGATAACCGTGTCAAATAAAAGCAATGTGTTTAGATGATCGCACAACAATTTAATGCCAATGAATGGCATGTATTTGTTTTGCCCCGTAATAACCTACACATAAATAGCATGAGTTCATTGATCCATGGGATTACAAGTTGTGTGTGTGTGTGTAACAAAAGTAACTCGAAGCAACGGCACCAACATAGACCGGGCCTGCGTAGTAATGACCTCCCTCCATCACCTGTGAGGTCACCGCTTGATACCAAGGACCTGTCTAGTGCACGGAGACAATGAACGCGGCTGACTGTTTATCCCCCCCCCCCAACCTAATTATTTAGCATAACAAACCCACCCTACACACACAAACATACGCACACACACACACACACGCGCACACACGGAGGGAGTGCTACCCCCACACTGAGCGTGTTATTTGTCGCTGCTGCAGAATGATTCACACAGCAGAGTATACCAATGCCTTGTTGTGACTCACCTCCACTGAACCCCATGCTGAAGCGCTCACAGCTGGCTGGGGGGGTGGGGGGGGGGGGGGGGGCGTATATCTTTTAATGAATGGGAGTCGTACGCCCTTGATGAGGGCGCCGTCCGCGGCCGCAATGTCGGCGCCGTGAAGAGGAGAGCTAATTGGAAATGAAGGAGTTAATCTAGTGTGAAGTCTGCCGCCGCACTCCTGGGACACAGGGCACGGGGGGGGGGGGGGGGGTTCAGAGCGAACCCCGAACCTGGGACAGCTGCAGGTTTATAAGGAGGAGGGTCCGGACGATCCAGGCCTGGAACACATGTGGAGGTGGAGGATGAGGTAGAGGGGTCCGGACGAAGCAGGTCTGGAAGACAGGTGCAGGGCGAGGAGGAGGTGGCATGGAACTCAAGTTGGTGGTGGTGGAGGGGGAGCGTGAGGGAGGTGTGGAGGAGGAAGAGGGGCTCGAGGAGGGGGGCTTCCCACACAAATCAAGCCTTTATTTGATGATGTCACGACAACAGACATCTGTTTTATGTCTGTTTCTCCCCCCCCCCCCCCCCCCCCCCTCACAACCGCACCCATCTGCTCCCTCCCAGACTTATTGAGGATCCTCCGAGCTCACCGGTCACAAAATGAGGGAAAGAGCGCTTCAGGTGGGTAAAGGCTACCGGGTGGTCAGGATATCGCAGCAAGCGAGCAGATTCATGTGCACTTGCTGTTCGCCGATACTGCCTCTTTGGGATCGTGCTTCTAGGACTCCGTTCAGATATGGTCCAGCACATTGTGCCATGTCAGAGTAATCTATGTAAAGCCAGGCTTAGGGCACCATAAGCATGCAACTCTGTGGCTGCCGAGGTCTTCCACCAATAAGGAGTCCCCTCAATGTTACACATGCTCCGGGTTCGAGGTTTCTCTTTCAGAGTTGGATGGGACTTGAAAGGGAGATTTAATAACTAAGGGCGTTGACTGCTTGATCTCTGTTGCGTTTTGTTGTGGACTTGTGTTGAGACACAAGCAGTGCTTTGTTTGGGTGCTGGTAAAGGTAACCTTGCCCGTTCCACTTGTGTCCGTTCAAAGGACTGGGACTTCAAACAATGGTTTACAGGAGCGGGAGCTCTCATTGGAGTAATAGCTATTGGATCATTATTATTTTTATTATGGAAATATGATCGTCATGGGGGAACGATTCCAATGCTCCCGACGTTGTCACATTTAATCCACACCACAATTCTTACCTTTGGTCAAGGTCTTTGCTCTTAAATTCTTTAACGTATGATGCTACCAGGAAGATTGCTTCGTGTGCAAAAGGCTCTCTGTGCTTCTCTAAAGCCTGGCCCAGTAGATTGGAGTCTGGGGCCAATATATTAGAGCGAGGTAAGGCAGGGCCGATGTGGGCCCCAGTTTCACACCGTGGAAGTTTTGTGATTATTCAAAGTGGCAATCTTGCAAATAGTTCGAATTGAAACGGCAAAGCCCAGGCTTTCCCTTCAAAACAAAACACTTGTTGTTATTGGAATGGGTTTTTTCCTTCTTAAATGCCTCAAATGTCAGCATGTCCTAACGTGCACATTTTTATTTTTCTGCCTTTGCTTCAAAGGAAAACAAATTCCTTTCTTGTGTGTGAATAACGCTCACACACCAGGAATGGCTGACCTTGTCACCACCAATGTGAACCAGCTTGGTGTAAAAGGCATTCAGCGGTGTGATGCAGGATCTTTGTCTGTATAGCGTATAACGAGGCATGGCTGCATCATGTGGCCCTCAGCTGACCTCAGAAACT
>NC_082390.1:8151130-8173630 GCF_031168955.1 Gadus macrocephalus
CACATACACACACACACACACACACACACACACACACACACACACACACACACCCACATACACACACACACACACACACACACACACACACACACACACACACACCCACATACACACACACACACACACACACACACACACACACACACACACACACACACACACACGCACAGACACAAAAACACATACAGACACAAAAACACATACAAACACACACACACACACACACACACACACACACACACACACAAAAAACAGACACAGACACACACACAAACACTCACTTAATGCACACACACACATACACATGCAAGCTCACAAAATAAACAGACACACGCACACAAAACACATACACACACACTTAATCACTCACTCACTCACATGAACACACAAACCCCCCCCCACGCACACAGAAGGACACATACACACACTCAAACCAACACCCACTTAATGCACACACACACACACACACACACACACACACACACACACTGTAGATCTTACGCGGTGGTACTACTTGTTAGTCATCCACTCCACGTGAGGCGGAATGGATGCAGAGTCCAGGGAAGGAGCAGGGAGGCTGGGGGGGCTCGCAGACGCATGTGGGCCAGTCGATGGATTAATCAATCGGGTTCCAGCGGAGCCCATCTATCTCAGGGAATAATCTGGTAGACATCATAAAAAACACCGTGCTCATATCCCGTAGGCCAGGGAGAGTGGCTGCCTCCCTCCCCCTCCAATCGCCAAGCACCGCTGTGCTGGGGACCTCATTTCCCCCCCCCCCCCCCCCGTTGTATGAGAGGGTCTGGAATTGGAGAGAACGTGGGGATTAAATATAATAAAGATGGGCAGCGTGGGTGGATTATCGTATAAGTGGATTAGATGGGGAGAGGAAGATAGCGCCTCTTTTAGAGAGCAGTGGTTGCCTACCTTTTTGGGGGGCTGAAGGCATTTCCCGATGTCAAACAGACATCCCGGCACCCCGGCTAGAAGTGGCCGGCATTACTGGGAATTGTCAAGGCGCCAAGGAAACACACCATCCAATTTTCTTGCGATATTACCCACACTGCACCCTGTCAGAAAGTGATCACGTGGACGCCGGTTCTGTGTTCCATTCTGTGGAACAATGAATCAATAACAAAGGAAACCGTGAACAGAACCAATTATTTTAGTACACAGTACGTATTAAATCCCATCACATTTCGCGGCGCACCTTGTCCTGCCTCGGGCGAGTGTGGCAGCGTGTCCGACTGCACTGGAGTCACGTTTCCAGGGAGCGCGGCCCTCACGTTGCAGCCCGGTTGTTTCCGGAGCGGCGGGGTTGGTGGACAGAAGCTCACCAAGCTGAGAGCTGAGAGCTGAGGTGCAGACACAGGATGGACTCTCAGCATGTGTACGCAATGATGTACTGACAACAAACACGTGTCGTGTTGAGCTCGGGAGACACTGCCATGCTCCCGGTTAGCGTCTCCTCCCTGTTTGGGCGACTGGCGTGATGGTTTGAACGGCATTGCTTTGGGAACGTCAAACAACGCTGTCTTCTGATTGGACGCCCCTTCGAGAGGTCGCCGTTGTTTGTGGGGTCAAAGTTCAACTAGTTTCAATTCAATTGTATTTGTATAGCCATGAATCACAGGGACAGTCTCAAAGGGCTTCACAGGCAGTGTGTTTATGACACCCCCCTGACCCTGGCCCCCCAGAGGGCAAGAAAAAGGAGGAAATCTTGAGAAGAAACGCAGAGTGGGGGATCTCACCTTCCAGGGATGATCAGGAGTGCAATGGGTGCCATAATTGACATACATGCATACATATATATATATATATATACAGGCAACACATTTTAAATCGGTGAGGGGGTGCTGGCCGGTTAACCATAAGGAGAGTCTAGGCATCCAGTCACTGTCACCGCAAAGCACTAAAACGAATACTGAGCTGCGAGCGCGGTCGTTGGGCTTTGCGGCGGTGCTCAACGAGGCTGGGGCGCGTGTTTCGCCGCTCCGCGGAGGAAGCTTCCCCCGCCGCATCGGACGAGGTTGTTCCTGCCCACCAACCGATTCCGTTTTTTTTTTCAAATCTCTGGGAGAGCGCTGACCTGAATTCGGCGTGCGTCATTACTCACCGCTCTCCGCTCCCGACTCACCCTGTCGTGATGAAAACGTCTTCCCGGCTCTCTGCTCCATCCCCCGCCCCTCCTCCTCCTCCGCCCGCCACTCCATCACCAGCGCGCTGACATTTGCGGGAGGCCGCGTGACGACGGAGATGAGGCGACAAGGTCCGAGGGGCGCCTCGGCCGCTTTTGTGTCGCTCGACAGCAGATCTGAATATCCGGATATTCAAATACTACTTAATTTACACTTTATCTCTCTCTCTCTCTCTCTCTCTCCCCTCTCTCTCTCTCTCTCTCTCTCTCTCTTCCTCTCTCTCTCTCTCTCTCTCTCTCTCTCTCTCTCTCTCTCTCTCTCTCTCTCTCTCTCTCTCTCTCTCTCCCCTCTCTCTCTCTCTCTCTCTCTCTCTCTCGCACTAACGTTACTCCACCACACACACATGCACACAGACTCTCTGCCCCTCTCTCGGTCTCCCACTTGCCCAATTACACTCAAACACACACAGACGCACACACACACAGATGCACGCTTGTGAACGCTGCATGTGTCCCGACAGAGCGCCTTGCCTCGGGGCACGCGGGCAGTGCCTGTTTAAACTGATACGGTCCCGGGCCAGGGCATTCATTCCTACCACTAAATGAAAAGGTTAAACAGCCTGAGAAGGGCAGGAGAGACTCCTCGTTTACATTTAGCATAATGAAGGTAAAAAAGGACAAAAACACATCATTTTAGGAATTAAAAGGCAAACGCAGCGGAAGAGGTGAAAGCATTAGGAATGGGCCGTTGCTCTGATGAGCTGAACTCGCTGCATGGAGACCAAACAGCGACGACAACCGCCTTCCCGGGCTAGCTCCGAGTGCCGCCCGCGCAACCAGCAAACCAGCAAAATCTAGCTCTTGTCTTTTGCTAATATAGCAGGAAGGCGGGAATTCTATCATTACAAGACAATTATGTAAGAATATGACATTATTAGTAGTTATTGAATATTTTCATGCATGGCATGAAGAGTGATAATATTTCTCAATCTTTTCATATTTCTCAGTGAATGAGACCGTGTGCGTGTGAATTAATTTCTGCATTCAGATCTGTTTCTAAGAACATGACACAAGAGATCTTGATTATTCTAGTACATGCTGGAAATGTTAAACAATCCAAGCAGATATCAATCTATAGCAAACAATATCAATTTACCCCTTTACTGTGCTTGAGCCTGCTGACTTTCATATGCAGAACAAACACATGGCATGTGTGTGTGTGTGTGTGTGTGTGTGTGTGTGTGTGTGTGTGTGTGTGTGTGTGTGTGTGTGTGTGTGTGTGTGTGTGTGTGTGTGTGTGTGTGTGTGTGCGTGTGTATGCTGAATATGTGTGCGTTTGTGTGTGTATGCTTGTGTCGAGTATGTTTGTAGGTATCTGTGTGTTTCTAGCGTGTGTTTGCGTGTGTGTATTGAGCATGTGTGTATGCTGAATATGTATGTGTGTGTGTGTGTGTGTGTGTGTGTGTGTTGGTTATGTGTGTATGCTGAATACGTGTGTGTGTGTGTGTGTGTGTGTGTGTGTGTGTGTGTGTGTGTGTGTGTGTGTGTTGGTTATGTGTGTATGCAGAATACGTGTGTGTGTGTGTGTGTGTGTGTGTGTGTGTGTGTGTGTGTGTGTGTGTGTGCCCCCTTCGCTCCATACCTGTGGCTCGCAGGCCCCAGTGTGTTGATTGGACATCTGGGTAGAGGCTTGCCGCCTGCCTCTCCTATAAGCGTCACGGCCCACGGAGCCAGTCGGACTGGCAGGCTGACAGGCCTCAGCCTCCATGGGGGGGGGGCCCTGGCCGCCCTCCAGACCCCCGCCGCACCACGGGGGGGGCCGGCTCCCAGCACACAGCCACACGGTCGCTCTTTGTTGAGGGCCGCGCGTGTTGTCTTGGAACGCTTGAGTGGAATATGTTGGATAAGCAGAGGCTGAGAGGGTACTCCAACGGTCACGGAGCGACGTTCCCTCTCTTCTAAGAAGGGTTCATCGTAGAGCAAGGCAAACTGCGTTTATCTGCATCCTCGTCTTGTACAATCACGTACTATATGTGTAGTATTGGTGGATGCTTTTGAGCGTTTTACAATGCCACGAGGGTATTTGTTCTTGGCATGGGTGGTCCCAGTGTGAATCAAACCATTAACCCTGGCAGTGCTAAAGGACAATGCCGCTCTGGGTGATCAAACCATTGCAGACGTCTCTCCCGGCTTCGATGAAACAACCGTTACCGAATCAAAGCCGCTTCGGTGTGACGAGGATCAATCCGTGTAAGAGTGCCTTCCTACCACAAACGTAAACAAAGCAATGTAGCCCTTTGGGTTTGGTGATGAGACATTAAGTAAAGCACTTGTATTGGGATTCACTGTTATGCTGTCCATAAACCCAGTACTGATGGATGCACATTGATTCCAGAAGAGGATAGTTTAGATTGTTTGATCCCGGACCAAATCAGTGATGTACAGTTTTTTGACGAATGAAAATGTAAAGGTTGTTTGAGTAAAGCCTGACTGGTATGGTCTTCAATGCCTTGCTCTTCTGACATAGAGGTGAATACTGTGTGTATGTTAGTGTGAATGAGTGTGCGTCAGTGTGCGCGTGTGTGTGTGTGTCCGTGCCTGTGTGTGCATCCGGGTTTTGTTTGTATACCCTTGTGTGTGTGTGTGCGAGTGTGTGTTTGCGTGTGTCCGGGTTTGTTTGTATGCCCTTGTGTGTCTGTGTGCGAGTGTGTGTCTGTGTGTGTCCGTGTGCGAGTGTGGGTATATGAATCCCCCCCACCCCTCCCAGACTGTGGCCTTAATGTGTCACTCATCCTAGCACCTGCATGTTGGCAGAGTTGGCCTACTATGATAGTTGTGATCTGACAAGGATAGACTTACTGTTGACGTTATACAACTTGTCTCCATGGGAGCTGCTGTGGCAGCCGTCTGATTGGCTGCTTGGGTCAAGGCCCTGTGACAGCGGCTGTCAAGTCTCCTCTCATTCGCTGCAGGTGTGAGCGAGTCAACGCTGAAGTAGGCTTGGGCGAAGTTAAGAGAGCTGCTTGACTTTCATTGTCATTCTCTTATAGCAAAGGTTCTCTGCACCCGAGACGCCATTTTGTGCAAACGCGTGCTCTGATAAATGGTCCACAAAAACTAAACCGCCCCAAAGAACAGTGTATTACTGGGAATTCTGAACTACTGCATGTGTGCGCTGGTGTGTGTGTGCTTGCTTTTATCCTGCGGGCCACACAACGCCTCGCATCCGTGCCTCATGCCGGATATAAAATGGACATCCAACACATTTTGCAATGCTTTGCAATACTTGTATTTGCATTTATTTGCAATGCTTCATGTATTTGCAAGGCCGCATTTATTTGCAAGGCTTTGTGGATTTGTGTGAGAGTGGCTTCCCTTCACAAATACAGTTTGAGACGACACGGGTTGGTTCTTATTAACGGATCTTGCACACATTGTTGTTATTCTAACGACAACGCAAGACACAACGCCAATAATATCCCTTGTGTAGTGTTCACACGGTAGGACTGCAAGGTAGCGACACAGTCGATGGAAGTCGACACCTGATCCGTGTAATTAAGTCGTTGCACCGTGAACATACTTTACTCCAGTTCCGATGTGAAACGTGATCCCATCGAGGGACCTTTACTGGGGATGCTGATATAGTTGCATCATCGTACATAGTATTACATCTCCCCTATTGATTCCTCCCGTAAGACAATAACAACAAACCCCTCTCCGGGTCACAACACATTGTAGCTCATCCGGCTAAACACAGCCTCCAACACTCTCAGATATTACGTTGTGTTGTATATTGTAAACTCCATGCGCCCCGCGGCAAGTCCTGGGTTTAGATGTGTCGTTTCCTTAATACAACCGACGTGTTCTGATGGAGGAGGAGGCCTCACTGACGATATTCTGGAGATTTCTGTTTGATCCGCCCCGGTTATTGTGAGTAATACGGTGATTATGCCGGCTGCAGCAGCTTGGGAAACAGCACAAACAGGCTGGCTAATTGGGCCCCTATGTCACCAATGTCTCATAACAATGACCCAGATGCAAATCATATTCATAAGCTGAAAGGAAGTGCATTTTTCTCAGTTTCTAAGGGGGGCTTTCCTGTGGAGAGGTCTGCACACACGTGTGGGTTTGTGTGTGTGTGTGTGTGTGTGTGTGTGTGTGTGTGTGTGTGTGTGTGTGTGTGTGTGTGTGCGTGTGTGTGTGTGTGTGTGTGTGTGTGTGTGTGTGTGTGTGTGTGTGTGTGTGTGTACATGTTAGAGAGATTGCTTGTGTGCAAACATGGATGTTTGTCCTGGCATGGGTGCGGGGTGAGAGTTGTTACGCAGATTTGCTTTGATTCACGCGGTTTTGTGTTGATGAAGAGCAGTGTCATAATCATCACAGTCCTTCATCGCCGTCTCTCTCTTACGGGGAAAACAAAAACAACAGTTTGTTCGTCTTTGCTGACAACCGTCGCGGAGAACACACTCATCCGTGCCAAATTGCACATGACAAAAAAATGCAATTGGGGAGGAGAAGGAGAGAGAGAGAGAGAGAGGGAGCGAAAAGGGAAGGTGAGAGACAGCAGGTGGTTGGTGTTAAACCATCCGTTGCAGAAACAGAGCTCAAATGAGCTGCATTGTTAGGCGAGCATGCGACAGGATGACAGAGTCCTCCGGGAACGCCGCGTGTCCTGCGGCCGGCACGGACAGGTTAAACAGGAATCATTTCTGTGATGAAACAGATGGGACCCCCTCAGAAGCCATCCCGCTCTACGTGTTTCTCCCGAGCCTTTGCTTAACACTAATTAGGGGCGGGAGCAGAAGCGGCACCCCCAGACTCTCCGCTTCCAACAGCACCATCTCGAGCTCTGCGGCTCTCTAGCGCTCTCGACCTCTTGCTCCCTCGCAGGGCGATGGGCTGTTGCAGGGTTTTATTTATTCATCTTTAAATCTGGCCGTTTCAATCAGGGAGGAGGTCAGATGAATGTGAGTGGTCCCTCACGGCTCAGCACCGGAGGCTGGGCAAGACCAGGGTCAAGGTGTCCTTTAAGAAAAGACCTCCAACTTCATGCCGCTGCCTGCCGTCCTGCATGGCGGACGCAGCTGTGTGTGTGTGTGTGTTTGTGTGTGTGTGTGTGTGTGTGTGTGTGTGTGTGTGTGTGTGTGTGTGTGTGTGTGTGTGTGTGTGTGTGTGTGTGTGTGTGTGTGTGTGTGTGTGTGTGTGTGTGTGTGTGTGTGTGCGTGCACTGCATACGTTTTGCATGTGTGTGTGCATGTGTCTCTGTGTTTTTCTGTGTGTGTGGTTGTGTGTTCGTGTGTGTGTGTGTGTGTGTGTGTGTGTGTGTGTGTGTGTGTGTGTGTGTGTGTGTGTGTGTGTGTGCGTGTGTGTGTGTGTGTGTGTGTGGGTGTGTGTGTGTGTGTGTGTCTGTGTGTGTGTGTGTCTGTGTGGTGTGTGATTGTGTCTGCGTGTGTGTGTTTGTGTGTGTGTGTGTGTGTGTGTGTGTGTGTGTGTGTGTGTGTGTGTGTGTGTGTGTGTGTGTGTGTGTGTGTGTGTGTGTGTGTGCATGCATGGGTGAATGTGTACAAAGGCAGAAATTGTACAACCCTGCCAGTAGATGTTATGGCTGGGATAGTGCTGTACGAATGCAGTCGCTTATTCAGTTAAAACGCTTTAGCTAAGCCAAGGCAAATTTTTTGATCGTGCTTCATTAAAACCGAGCTTAGATATCTGGGGGTTTTCTAGTAACTTGTTGGAACAGAGGGGATATTCAGCCACTGCTGGGTCACTGCGAGGGTCACTAGCGGTGCCACGCGCGCATTAATGAGGAAGATTACCTTCTCGATTTGCGATACGTCACATCCATTAGAGTCTGTTTAAAGAAGTGTAGTGCGATGACCCGGGCTGCATAGCTCATATCGTATTACCATAACATAAGCATTTCATCATTTCACTTTTTACTCGTAAAACAAAAAAAGGAAACCATGCATCCTGCCATTCTCTGGCCAGAAGCCATCCCAAGCCATCCTTTCCGGCCTTCTCTCTCTCTGCCCTAATTGCCTTTTTTTTACTGTGCCTCCTTTGTTCAATCTCGCCGTGGAGTTTTTGAAAGATGAACTTTAATGGGGGATTGTGTTTCCTTGTAAAGAGTGAAACGATGCGTCAAAAATAAGGGGGGCGCACACTTCCTTCCTTCCCCAGACAAATGAGGCTTTAATGAAGAGTGAGCGCGGCGGCGGTGGCGGCGGCGGTGGCGGCGGCGGCGGCTGGGCCCGGGCGCTTAGCGGCGTGTCACAGCCAGCAAAGTAACTTATGTGCGTTGATGAGCCATTCATTATATCCATCAAGGGGATCACAGTCATCCATCTGTAAATGAGCCGTATCAGTCATATCAATTACAAGGGGGGGGGGGGGGGGAGGAACAGAGAGCACTATCGCAAGAGCGCAGGAGGGAAGTGAATCAAATCGGCGAGTTGATTTGAAGTCGGTCAGCGGGTTTATTTTGGGTGTTTTCTCTCCCGGTTGGCGGTTGGTTCCCTGTTCCGCTCAGGTGACACAGAGCGGTTCTTTATCCTCAGGTAGCACCAACGTTTCCCTCGATGGAGGGAACAAAGAGAGACGCCAGCGCAGACGAGGACTCGGCCGTCCCCCGTCGAGATGTGATTCAGACGGAGGACGGCGTCTTCACACCACCGCGGCGTCCGCGGCCGTTGTTTAGGCTAACTTGGGTTTGAACATCAAAGGGGAACTCATTGTGAGAGCCTCGCAGAGCCTTTTAAACGTGTTTAATTGTTGTCCTATTACGGAGTGCTAAGCTGATAATCTAGATAATAGCAGAGAGATAATCGCATATTGCTTTAAGATTCTTCTATTTTTTCCCAAGCCCTCCTTTGAGGAAGAGCGATGAGGAAGAGCCATGACAAAAAGTACGTTTGGGTGTGTGCCACGGGAACTTCCCCTGAACCCATAATCTGCGCCGGCTTTGCCGAGAACCATCTCCTTACCTTACATTCATAAAATGAGTGACCTATTTTGGCTTCCAAAAACAGGAGACGCTTGAGTCTAAATCTGCTGCATCATTATTATTCTGTTAACCGAGTACTTAACGTTTATAATGGAAAATATATATTTGGTACACAACAGATGTATTCCTTTAGCTCTACATCCACCGTTAGGTAATCTAGATAATAGATTACATTTTATTCAATTAGATAACACTTTATTCATCTTCAAAGGGAGATTCAGGTGTTACCGCAGTACTGGTGGACAGAGACACAATAGCTAAATAAATAAATGCAAAGAAGATTTGACTGTCTATTTACAAACACATGCAGTACTTAGTTATATATACACTCCACCTTGTTATCTTGTCCACCACATTGAATGCAACTGTAAACTCTTCATCAATTAATTAGCATTCGTTGTGCAGTAATGCAGTAATAAACATGAACAAACATTTTATTAGTTAAATTAAAAGGGAACTAATGTTCCCATTGATTATCATTAGTTAATGCAGTGATTAGCATTATTATATAGGTATAGCAATGGCATAGGGGTTAGAGTTACAGTTAGGGTTAGTGGAATCATCCTTACACTAACCCTTATACGTAATATATAATTTAATACCATAGTTACCATCAACACCAGTACCTTAGTAAACATTAACACTATATGAAAAATAAACATAAGTAAATGATAACTAGACCGTGAAGATGACTGTTAGATAATTGCTAGTCAATGCTTATTACTGCAATAACTACGGTAAATGGTTAATGGTTAATTAAAGGACCGTTACTGAAAAGTGTTACCCAGTTACTGTGAAAACTACAGATAACAATCGATAGTCATTACTAATCTATACTCATCACTTTAGTGAAATTACTTTCCCTCAGTAATCAATTAACTGTAAGGTGAATCAATATAAGGTATACAACTCTATCTTTTCAATTGGTTTAGGAAATGATCAGACGCCACTTGGTACTTTCAGAGTTTCAACCGTTCACACGACCTGCCGAGCGGACACACAGCAGTGTTTTATAAACTCTTATTTAAAAACATGTGAATCTAAACTTCAAACTGTCATGTAAGAGGCAGTCGGCACTCAGAATTAACGAGGGGCCCAAAAGTAAGTGCTCGGCGCTCGGAATACTTCATGTCTTTAAAAACACTGTTATCGCTGCAAAGGCAACAGACGCATTACAATGAAATACTTTAGCAGTCCAGGCCAGTCACTTTTACCCATTCCCCTTTCAGCCGAGCGATTATCTCAACGGCCCAGGTAGCGAGGTGGACGTTTGGACAAAGGGAGTGAAGGACAGACGGTTTGACAAGGGAGGCATTCTGACACAAAGCAAGGTCTCCTTGATATATTTCTTTTCTTAGTACAACCCTGGCCCCATGTAATTTGCTGCATTTTATTCTGGATGCCCATGGGCTGTCACCGGCTTCAAAGACCTTAAAATGTGCTCGGCCAGATATTAGTTCGTTAAAGACTGTTTGCTGGAAGGGAAAATAAAGGAGATGAAAGAGTGCAAGGGTTTAGGGACGATGCCTTGCTCACGGATAGATAGCGCTTGGTATGGTGTGTTGTTGCGCCTCGGTGCATTTATATGTATCGCTATTCTTATGGCCCGGTCAATACATAATAAATCAATCAGGAAACATGGCCGCACACAGACAGACGTACACTCTCATTCACAAGGACACACAAACGTACACACATTAGGCTTAGCGTGCTTGTGAGAGGTAAAAAGTGGTAGCGGTAAACAATCTAATAGACGCACATGTGTACAGACTTCAAGCCACGTTAACACACGCCAACACACAAACATGCAAGTACAGAGACAAACAAGCACACACACATTTGTACAGATACACACATTCACATGGACACGTGGAGAGGTACAAATGTAAACAGACGCACACATGTACAAACTTGCACCTACATTTACAAACGCACGCACAGACATACACACGTACACACATACAAACACACATACACGCACAGCTACAAACAAACACACACATGCATGCATAAACATATGCATACATACAAAGAAACGCATCACACTGACCTACAGATTAAACACACACACAGATAAAACAAACATGCACACATAGACGTTCGGATACACACACACACACACACACACACACACACACACACACACACACACACACACACACACACAGAGACACACACACACACACACACACACACACACACACACACACACACACACACACACACACACAGAGACACACACACACACACACACACACACACACACACACACACACACACACACACACACACAGAGACACACACACACACACACACACACACACACACACACACACACACACACACACACACACACACACACACACACACACAGACAGACAGTCGGACACCCACCCCGACGCACCGACGTCCCTGAACACAGTGCGTCTCCTCCTCCTGCAGCACGATGTTCCCGCTGCCACCGGGACGGCCCATGGCGCCTTCTGTCTCCACCGGCCCCCTTCCTCTGCAATCTGCTCTGTCTGGCCTCCTCTTCCTCCGCTCCAACCGTCATCTCGCTCCCTTACGTCCCTCTCCAGGTCCACCCCCCCTCCCCCCTCTGCTCCACCCTCCCTTCAGTCTGCCACCCTTTCCTCCGAGTCCCCCCCCCCCAGTCCACCGTCCCATCTCCAGTCCACCCCCCTCCCCTTTAAGTCCACCCCCCTCCCCTTTAAGTCCACCCCCCTCCCCTTTAAGTCCACCCCCCTCCCCTTTAAGTCCACCCCCCTCCCCTTTCCGTCCCTCCCCTCTTCAGGCCCACCCCATTCTGCTGCATCACCTGGTCCCCGGGTCCGGGTCCCGCAGCCGTCCACAGAGCGGGGGGAGGGGCTGCAGTTGAGGCTGATTCAAACCTCTCACCCCCCACCCTGCCGTCCCCGGCCAAACCGTTCCTATATAATTGTGGGGAGGGGGGGAGGGGGAACCTGAACCTGAAAGAGGTCACGACGCGGGTAGAGAGCCGCGGGAGCAGGGGAGGGAGGGGAGGGGGGGGGAGGGGAGGGAGGGGGGGAAAGAGGCTGCATCAGCGCTATTGTCGGGGTCTCGCTGGGGGGGCTGCGTGTTGATGTCTCAGGGTGAACTAGCCGTCCTGCCTCGTACTCTTGATGACCCCCCCAACCCCCTCCAAACCCCCCCCCCCCCCCCCGCCTGCTGCCGCTGCCGCAATGATGTCACAATCAGCAGCGGAACGGCGGCACACATGATTGCAGCCAATCGTGGGCCTGGTTATTATCGCCTTTTGGGGGGCTGATGACGAGCGGGTGTGTGTTGCACCGGGCGGGGCAGGTGGGATGAAGAGTACTTCATCCCACCAAGAGTGTAGACTCCTGAATAGTCGGCGCTCGCTGATAGGACGCCGAGGCTCGGAGCCGCGCGCTAATGAAGGTGGCGTTCTATCGGAGGCTGTGGATCCGGCAATCACATGACGCGCGGGCACGGTGGCACGCGCACACACGCACACACGCACACACACACACACACACACACATACGTGGACTTCCATTTGTGCGTTCATACATGCACGGCGCACAGACACACATACACAAACACACACACACACACACACACACACACACACACACACACACACACACACACACACACACACACACACACACACGTATACCAGCGCACATGCTCGCAGTGCGTGTGCTCACACAGGCAGGCAGGCTTTCAGGCTCTGACTGATTAAGTGTTCATGATGAATTAGCAGACAGATTGCTAAACGCTGGCGAGCCGGTTTGATGTGCAGAGTTAAAGAGCACCGTCTCGGCGGAATACGTAGCGTCCTCCATTGCCCCCGAACCCCTTTGTCTCTCTCCCTCGCTCTCTTTCTCTCTCCCTCGCGCTCTCTCTGTCTCCCTCTCTATCTCTCTATCACTTAATCTCACTCTCTTTATTGCTCCATCTCTCTCTGTTCCTCGCTCTCCCTCCCTCTCTCACTATATTGCTTGATCTCTGTCTCTCTCTGTGTCTCTCTCCCTTTCCTATTCGCATACTTTCTATCTATATCTTGCACTTCCTCTCTCTCTCTCTCTCTCTCTCTCTCTCTCTCTCTCTCTCTCTCTCTCTCTCTCTCTCTCTCTCTCTCTCTCTCTCGCTCTTCCTATCTCTTCCTCTCTCTCTCTTAATCTCCCACTCACACAATCTCTTGCTTTCTATCTCCCTCTAGCTCCCTCTTACCTCCTCGCTCACCCTTACCTCCACTTTTCCTCCCTGCTTCTCTTTCTATTTTTCTCCTATTCCCCATCTCCCTCTCTCTCTCACACTCGCCCTGGCTCTCTCTCTTTCGCTCCCGTTCCTATCTATTTCTTCTCGTTCTATATTAAGCCTCTTCTATGTTAATCATTCTTCGAGCAGTGTCGCTACACCCGTGGCACACAGCTGCGACCGCCACCACCCACTTTTAGTGATTACAGCACCCTCTCAATCACGGAAAAGCACCCAAAATCCTCTGATGCCAATCAACCAGCGAAGAGGGGGAAGTTCAGCTCCCCCGGCCTCCTCCTCCTCCACTCTGAGCTCTGTTAGTTAGGGCTGATGCTCTCAACCGAGTACCCCTCTCACCCTTTAGACCGAGTTGAAGTTAATTTATTTAAAGTGCCTCATCACAAAATACTTTACATGACTCAAATCTAGAAGAATATGTATGAAAGTGTGGGTGAAAATTTAAAACAGATGGAAATTAGTCCGTAGTACCAATAAAATCAAAAGGGTGCAAGAATAAAATAAATAAAGCAACCGGAACGGTTTTATTTCTCATTATTCTGGAGTCCGCTGCTCACTTTCCACCGGTCGGTGCCAGTCTTTGTTTCGCTGTGTGTGTCCGAGCACCCTGTCATGGGCAATATAAGAATGTTTTCAGACTAACAGAAGACAAAAACAAAAACAAGACAAACTTTAGGAGCTTTTGGACCAACGATCCATTTGGTGTGACGGCTGAGTCACATCCAGTGATCTCACCTGTGTCGGCTCTCCTTATTGGCTGACCCCTCGATTGTCAGCTCTCCTGATAGCTAGTTCTCTGTTTGCGTAACGAAGATAAGTGACCAGTGTGTGTGTGATGGAGGGATCTGGCCTTCGTACAGCCTCACGTTAGGGTCTGGCTCAGGGTTCAGTCTATCGATGGACCGGACTCCGTAAGCTGGCTTATCTGGGACCCAGCAGTCCTACCGTGTTACCGCAGAACTTCTGGGAGACGGGGGACGGCACAGAGTGTGTCCTGGAAAAGAGATACCGCGTGGGATGGAATAACGCTTTCGTAACAGAGATATTCTAGAAGGAATTGGAGAAATTGGAGAAAAAGAGAATTCTTTCGCCTGAATGGATGAAGCTTACAGAAGGAGACATTAATATGTTTAACTACAGTTGGCAGTCTACTAACACATTTATTTGCTGTTTACAACTGCTTGCCCACTTGGTTTTCGCCAATTAAAAGCTCACAGACCCCTGCCTTCAGCAACAAAACAATTGCTAATAACAAATATGAATTTGATCTGTTCATCTATATCTAATATAGTTTGACCTCCTAGTCCTTCCAAACTAGTAAACCAATAGAAAAACATGAATAGAACATAACAGACGTTACTAAACGTCCACTATACTTAACGTTTCTCACTCTGCAGGTTAAAGTCAGTGATGAGCCAATCACAGGCTGCTCTGTCCATGCCCAGATGAGTCTGCATGGAGTCTGCCGGCTGTATGTGATGTGACTGCTAAAATGTATGCTCTTTCACACACACCCACACACACAGACACACCAAGCAGGTGCACACTCACACACCCACACCCTCACTCTCTCCATCTCCCTCTCCCTTTTTCTCATGTACACCCACACACGCATACGCTAACTGAACATATTCACACACACACACACACACACACACACACACACACACACACACACACACACACACACACACACACACACACACACACACACACACACACACACACACACACGTACGCATACACACACACCCACACACACTCTCTCTCATGTACAACCACACACGCATAAGCTTATTTGAATATATTCACATACACACCCACACCCACACACGTACACACACTCACACAACCACACACACACACACACACACACACACACACACACACACACACACACACACACACACACACACACACACACACACACACACACACACACGCTCTCTCTCTCCCTCTCTCTCTAATGTACACCCACACACATACGCTTACTTGCACATTTTCAAATACACACACACAAACGTACACACAAAAACACACAGACACACACTTGCAGCCACCAGCTGAAGGTGAATCTATGCCAGCTGAGAATGACTCTCAGTCAATCTTTTGTTCCGTCGAGCTGGCGCCTCGTCATCCAATCCTCCCGTCGGAGCAGAAGAGAGGCTGGGATGTAAAGGAGAGAATCTGATTATTTAAATACAAACGTCGAACGTTAAGGTTATTCTGTCTGTTACTGCGGGGAGAGGACTCCGCCGTCTCCGGCTCCGAGGGACGCATCCTGTCTGATCCTCATGGAGATAACCTTCCTTTAATGAAAGCCGCACACTTCAAACCTTTCAGACCATTTCTGCATCCCAAATCCCTCAATCAAAGAGCTGTGTGTGTGTGTTTGTGTGTACGTGTGTGTGTGTGTGTGTATGTGGGTGTTTGTATGTGTGTGTATGTGTGTCCGTGTGTGTTTGTGTCTGTGTGTGTGTGTGTGTGTGTGTGTGTGTGTGTGTGTGTGTGTGTGTGTGTGTGTGTGTGTGTGTGTGTGTGTGTGTGTGTGTGTGTGTGAATGTGTGTATGTGCATGCGTGTGATTGTGTGTATGTGTGTGTGATTGTTTGTGTGTCCTTGGATGGGAGCTAATTGTGTGAATGTGTGCTGTGTGGGTGTGTGAGTGTATGTCTGTTTTGTGTGAGTGCGTGTGGGTGGGTGTGTGTGTGTGCGTGTGCGCCAAAAGGCTGCGCTTCTCATCTGGAGCTTTAAGTGTCACCGCGTCATTATTAATGGAGGAGGCACACAGAGTTTAGAAGCAGCCTCTTCCTCGTGAGTCATTATAAAGCAAAACTGTTTGTTCTCTGTTGTTTTGATCCGTGTTGCTCAGGCTCGGCGCCTCAGGAAAACACACTTGTTAGTAAGACCAAAGCAGAAAGGCAGTGTTAGCACACAGAGAGGAAACCATGGAAGGAGGTACCACCACTGTGACTGGATGTCTGTCCTGTTCCGTCCGTCCGTCCCCGAGGCGATCGGGAAGGCAGCTTTGTCACACAGCGGCTACTCTCCCGTTCTGTTCTGGAACCTTCCACATCGATGTGTAATGATTCTGAATCGGTTGGCTGCGTTGAAACTCTGCACGAGGGTTGCCTCTTGGTTGACCAGCGCGGAAATGAGTCATATGCTTGTTGCCTTGTTCAGCCTCAGGTGAGGGCTAGCATCTTTAAGCGAGGAGATACCAGCACACATTCGCACGGGAGAGTCACGGGGAATATTGAATTCCTGAGTAGCGAGAAGTGTCAAGGTTTGAGGTACCAGGGGAATTGTTTTGGTCTTTTGGTCACCTGCTTGGTCAACGTGTGTGTGTTTGTGTGTTTGTGTTTGTGTGTGAGCGTGTTAACTGATGCTAAGCTTGAATAAAGAGCAGAGTAAAGAGGTTGTTTTGAGCACCAGGGGTTGGGCACTAACCAGGCTAACCGGGGCTGTTATATCTCGCTCGAGAGCAGCCTCAGTTTAGCCAAACTGCCCTGTGCATGTGTAATCACTGCTCCACACAGCTACGGCTGAAGTAGCTTTCTTTGGGCAGTGGAATAAAAAAGGAAACGTGAATAACTTTGATGCGTTGCATTCTTTTTCCACTCGCACAATGTTTCCGTGGGGTTGTTGTGTAGCTGGCTGGGCATACAGCCGTGTCAGGGGACTTTTTTCACTTCACTGGTAGCTTCTCCTATAAATCCTTAAAGCCGCCTTTTTTTGTTTCTGGAGTTAAATGTTGTTTGAAAGCAGTGGAAATAAATTTAAAATGACTCTCCCATTGACTTGGGCCACCCGACAACACCGTGGCTTGAGGGGTCGTACCCACCCTGTTCCAGCAGACTTACCCCCAGGAGATGCACAAATCGCGGTCTGAGGCATGTAAGACAGTTTCTTTAAAATAAATTAAACATTGGTTTCCATCGCAGCAGGGTTCAGCAGCATTGGTCGGAAAGTTCGTCACACTATCACTGGAGAGTGCGCAGAAAACAGAAAACAATGTGCTCTACGTATTTGGTCCGAAGCAGCAGACCTCCTCGCGTCGTACAGAGAACAGAAACAGAACGGATTTCCACTGCTGGGGTTGGAGATGTTTAGGAATTTGCTTTAGTTGTGAGGCCTAGAAATCGCTGGGGCCCCCTAGTGGTCAAGGGTCCCGGTTGTAGCCAATGTCTCTACACTGCTTATGGAAGTAGCCTATACATCAAAGGGATTGGATGAAAGCCCTGTTTTCTAAAGACAGTAGCAGAAGCGATGCATTGTGACAGTACAGGCTTTCATGCCTGCACTTATTCTGCCCCAATGATCCATACATGGCCCGGTCTTTGGTTACCAAGTATCCCTCATTTCCACTGGAAACATCAAAGCGTCAGATCCTCCATTACAAACATTAAGTCATATCCATATTCAGCACGCTAACAAAGTTAAAAATAATGAGGTGAAAAAATAAATAAATCGCCTGGAAACAGCTAATGGTAAAAGCCAACAACGAGGACCTGCTGACAGCTATTTCCTCCTCCGCCATTACGATAATAGGACATAATTTCCTTAAAAATCACCAGCATATCAACCCATTAGCACAGCATATAACCTGGCTTTCTCTTCCTCTTTTTTTCCAACCCGTGAGTAATTGTTGGAACGCAGGCTGTTACAAAGCACACGAAATGACTCCATGGCTGTGCACGCCTTTTCCAGCGTAATAATGACTGGAATTACAACCGTATTGTTTCCAGTGGGTCGTTGAGGTTGTTATTGTTTGCTCGTTAATGCATCTTCCTCAAAGAGCATTCTATATGCGTGCCCTCCAGACAAAGTAAGTGGGGGCGCAAGCAGAGGAGGGGGAGAGCAGATGTAGGACTATGGTGAAGAGGCGTTCGCCCCTCCTACGTGAAGGCTCTGGTTAAAAAATTAAAGTTGATTGCTCTTCCATTGCCCCTCTTTTTTTTTATTTATTGCGTAATTTAATTTGGCATGAGAGAGGCCTAAAATAAAGTGCACTTTACATTCTAATTGATGCAGCCGCTTCCTCAGGAGTTCTGCTTCCTCAGCAGTCCTCCTCCTCCTCCTCCTCCTCCTCCTCCTCACCCACCGACGAGCGTAACGAGGTGGGAGGTGGAGTGTAGGGGGGAGGCGGAGGAGAGAGGAGAGAGGCGGGGGAGTGGAGTGGAGAGGTAAGACAAGAGGGGGGGGAAGGGAGGTGCGGGGGCGGGGGCAGAGGCTGGGCGGTCTCGCTGAGACCGTAGGACGAAGGAGAGAGAGGGAAGCAGGAACAGGCGAGTCTATTGGCTATTGTGTGCAAGGCGCAAATTTGATTTCCTCAACGTCTATTGTTACTCCGCTGCTCTCGGAGGACAAAAAACGAGAGCCCATTTTCTGGTTAGTGTTGTGAGAGAGATTAGCTGTGGCCGGCCGTGTTTCTATTTGAGGGGAAATGAAGAGTGTGTCTCAGTGTGACTCCATACAAACCCCACTTGCCGCTACTGTGGCTCCTTAATAGTAAGCCACTCTCCTTCTCTCTCCCTCTCTCTGTCTTTCTCGGAATATTCTCCTCTTTTGTACGGCTGTATGAAGAGATGTAATGCCTCTATTAGCATATTCTCTATAGCCGTTTATATCTGGCATGCATTAAAAACAGAAGGGCGAGACCAAGACGTAGGCATTGTCTTGCCCCCCCCCGCCCCCCCCCCCCCCCCCCCCCCCCACACCAGGGAGGGGAGTCAGGGGGAAAACAAACTCTTGACGAGGTGTGGCGTCGTGTGTTGTTGTTCTGTTTCATCATGCCGTTTCCTCAGCTCAGGGGCGCTTTATGATCATAACCGTGTCATCCTCTCCTTTTGTTGGCCTGCTGGAAACCCTTACCCTCCCTCGCACTCACGCACGCACCCGCACAGACACACACAGATGTATCAACACACGCACACACCCAGGCACGCAGGTACGCACACACACACACACACGCATGCACAAAAGTGTCTGCGTCCACGCACACACGCACATTCACGTACACATACTGTATGCATGCATGCACGCAAGCACGCACACACACGCGCACACACACACATACATACACGCACGTGCGCACACACAGACCTGGGTCTCTCCCGTTGGACGGGGCGATGCAGGGAGGAGGGGGAGGACATAGCGCCAGGCCCTGTCTTTATTTTTAGCCCGGTGCCTTTCCTCCCCGGCTGCGGGACGATCTCCCGGTGAGCTGCGGGTAAGGACTCGTTTGACACCCCGGCTCATTAACAGGGACGAGGAGCGGCGCGGCAGAGTGTCTCAGGTTCCCACGGCGGCACAAACATGGCTGGCTGGGGCCCTTCCTCAAGAGCCCCGCGCCCCCGACCAATAACTCAATCCGCCACCCGGCGGGGTGGGGGGGGGGGGGGGGGGGGGGGGGGTTGTTCCCAGAAAGCAGCTCCATGCCGGTCTGAGCCCAGGGTCGGACAGATGAAAGGAAAACACAAGAGGGGACGAGACAAGGACAAGATGCCGCGGCCGCGCGGCGGATGGGGACGCGGCTAATGAGGCGGTTGCGGGGAGCCGGGCGGATCTCCCCAACCAGGAGAGAGGAGCCGGGGAGGCGCCTGGGAGGAGCTGAGGGCCTTGGAGGAGGAGGAGGAGCAGGAGGAGGAGGTGATGGAGGAGGGGGAAGGGGAGTAGATGATGGAAGACCTGGAGGAGGAGGGCGAGGTGGAAGAGGTAGGGAGCAGGAGGAGGGGACGAAGGAGGAGGAAGGGGAGTAAATGATGGAGGAGTCAAGAAGGAGGAGAAGGCGCCGGAGGGGATGAAGGAGGAGGATGACGAGGTGGAGGACGAGGGCGAGTAGGATCAGAAGATTTGGGGGACACTGGTGGAGGATGAGAGGAGGAGAAAGTGAAGGGGGGGGGGGGGGGGGGGGGAGACGTTTGAGGCGCTGCAGGAGGAGGCAAGGAAGAGGAGCTTGGGAGGAGGAGATTGGGATGGAGGAGGGGAGGAGATGATGGAAGACCTAGATGAGGAGGGTGAGGTGGAGGAGGTGCTGGAGGTGATGAAGGAAGAGGATGACGAGGTAGGAGAGGAGGATGAGGGGGAGGAAGAAGAGAATGAGGGGGAGGAAGAGGATGGGAGGGGAGCAGACTATGGGGGGGATACTGGAAAAGGATGAGGGATGGAGAAAGAGATGGGGAAGAAGAAGGAGACGCTGGAGGTGCTGCAGGAGGAGACGGGTTTAGCAGCCCAGCATGGTTAAAAGCCTGGCAGAGCCCTGGAGCCTGGAGGCATCTCAAATAAACCGTTCCTCTTTCTCTTCTTTCTCCTCGCCCTCCCAATCTCCCATCGCCTCCCTCCCCTCGGCTCCCCCCCTTCCCTCCTGGAGAGAGAGCTGCAGCCTCGGTAGGAAGATCTGAAAGCCTGGATGATGGGAAGTGAGGAGGAGCGGGAGAAGAAGAGAGAGAGTCTGGAGAGAATCCATCTCAGCCAGTGATTCCATGGGGGTTTCCCCCTCTCTGCTCTTCAGTCACCATCTCCAGATGAAAAATAAATAAGCTCTTCAGAGGGCTTGGTTTTATTTATTTTTTTCCTGAGAGCCGTGCTCATTTTCCATATAGTTATTTTACACCGGCCGGCTGGGCTCTCTAAACGCAAGGCCAATTGCCGATGCTCTTTCATTCGCTCTTCCTGCCTCTGAGCTCCATCCAGGGCACAGGGCTTGATCATTTGAACACATAGCATTAAGCATAAAAATATGAGCTTATCTGTAATTCAAATGCATTACAGAAAGAACAGATTCTGTACAAATTGCCGGCGTGCACGTGCACAGATACGTGGACGGGGTCTTTTAATAATGTGTAAATTTGCAGAGGCTGAAAATTTCTTTCCTGGAGCATATTTTCATCCATCTCGCCTTTTCTTGTTTTCTGACACGAATGCAAATCCCAGAAAATAGACCTACATACATGAAGCTTGATGGAGCGCACACAACTATGCATTAAACAAACAGCTGCCGGTCCAATGTGAAGTTGATATGATAAAAGCTCATAATTATATAGAAAATTATTGTTTTGCTGTTTCTTTTGCTCAACACATCAGGCCTGGCGAATAACAAATCGAGGAAGACAGACCCACAGACTCAACCTTAACTGCTATTGATGCCCATTGTTCTCCACACACAGAAAACAAGTGTATTTCATCAGTGGAACACATCCCTTATGTTGCATTGAAAGCCCACAACATCGGAAAGTAAAGCCCTACATCTAAACGGCTGACTGACACAGACTCTGAGTTAAAACAATGTTCTGTTTCTGGTCCGTCTTCCTTAACCCAGAGTTCAGCATCAAGGAAATCATTGAATTATACAGGCGTTGTCCTTTAAGGCCTCCCCGGAGCGAGTGCGATGCTTGGGGAGGGAACATAAAGGCTGATTGTGAAGCCTGTAGATGTGAAGGAACAATGCATGCTGGGTGCTCTCTCTCTCGACGTCCCCGCTGTGTCTTTCATCCACAATCACTGGGCTACATAATTGTATTTTCAGAAGACGCTTTTATGCCAGAAAGGGACTGCCGATAAGTGCATGTGTATGTACATGTGTAGAATGTGATTGTTCAGAACCCATCGCAGCCGGGAAAAGCCTGCAAAGACTACATTGTGTTTGGTTTTGGTTGACGGGGATGAAGACATCTCAATGATGATGGACCGTGATTGCTCTGGCCTATAAAGCAAGTGTTTATGTGTCGGGTTTTGTGTTTGCGTGTGTGTGTGTGTGTGTGTGTGTGTGTGTGTGTGTGTGTGTGTGTGTGTGTCTGTGAGGGGGGAGGTTATGAAAAGCCACGTGGTCGATGGTTGGCCTGTTTTATGGATGTTGGAATGCAGTTTTTTAAAGGCCTCATGTTATCATGTGGCAGACTGTGAACATTCTTTCGGCCATGTTGCAGATTCAGATCGATTCATTGGAAGGATCCCGCACTCATTCTTTACTGTATCACTTTTGATAGATTCCCAGTCATGCTGCTCCTCTTCTAGTCTTTTACTGACTTTGACAATGTGTCTGCCCTCCTCCACAGTTATCATCCGTATCGTTTGCTCTTTAAATAACCCAG
>NC_082390.1:8181130-8198630 GCF_031168955.1 Gadus macrocephalus
TCAATTACATGAAGTATAAATACATATATAGACAATAGAAATGCAGTCCATGTATATATATATATATATATATATATATATACATATTCATATAAAAAGCTAGACTGGGTTTGTTACATGAGGCACAACAACAAGATTTCCGAGGAGCTTCCATTTCCGTTCATCTGAGTCTGTTACCTAACCGCACGGAAGCCATTTGAGTCTGGCGAGCGCCCGGCCACTCTCACCGCCGCCCCCCCCCCCCCCGCGGCCGGCAGGCGTGACGCCGCTGAGGCCTCAGAGGGCCGGCGATGAGGCGCCTCATCGCCCACAACACCCGTCCTTCATGTCGCCCCTTCTGTTTTGTGTCCTGCTTCCAGGGGCCACGTTCTGCGGGCGGTGCAGCGCGGGGATGACCGGGGCCCTTGGGAAACGTGCATGAGTTGGCAGGTAAGGGCCCAGTCCCCTGGAGAACAGGATCCAGTGTGAGCCTGGATCATCCCACCACCCTCCCCTCTCGCTCCCTCCTGCCTGGGTGATGAGCCCTGAACTCGGCCTGGACACTTGCACGTTTCACCCTAACCCCGCTCTCTGGGAACAAATGGCAAGGAGTGTGTGTTTGTGTTTGGGTGTGTGGGAGTGTGGGAGTGTGTGCGTGTACGTGTGTAAGTAAGTGTGTGCATTTGTGTATTCCTGTGTCTGTGTGTGTGTGTGTGTGTGGGTGCATGCGTGTGTGTGTGTGTGTGTGTGTGTGTGTGTGTGTGTGTGTGTGTGTGTGTGTGTGTGTGTGTGTGTGTGTGTTTAAGTGTGTGTGTGTATGTCTACATACAGTGTGTGTATATGTGTGTGCATGTGCGTGGATGTCTGCATGGGTGCGTTTTTGCGCGTGTGTGCGCGCGTGTCTGTGAGGCTGTATTTATGTGTGTGTGTGTTTTATTGATCCGATAATTAATTAATTAATTAAGACCTATATGTTATGTACAAATGTAAAGTAAACAGATGGACCACATGATGAAGCATATTTTAACGTTGATCTGCACTGTTGATTTAAGTGCAGTTGATAAGTCACGTAACACGTTATGTAACACCATAATGCTATATAGATGGCATAGTTTCTAACGGCAATATGAATTCATTGAACCCTTATTAATATTACAAATCATATACTCATATATATGTGTAATATATAAACAACATTTCTAAATGCATGTATATTAATTCTCGGTATTTTGTATTCTTTATATATGTATATATATATATATATATATATATATATATAGATAGAGGTCAGTTCGGCTTCAATGTATTTAATATATAAATAATAATAAATTCAAAGCAGCTGAATTCCACATATGCCGAATAGTGTTTAGAACCAAGATGTACACTAGTTGAATACAACCCATTGGGAACTTTGTATTGGTAAGGCCATCCATTCACCACAACGTCTGCTGCCTGGGCTCCAAGTTCATGAATACATTAAAGTGCTGCAATTGGAGTGGATAAACAGAAGTCCTTAGCAGTTATCTGTTACGGGGCTAGGTCCAAACGTCAAGAGGTCTCACCTTCTGCAGTCCTCAGTCCTGAAGCCAGCCAGCGCGCCTCTTATTTTTCATCAAGCGGCCGGCTTTCTTCAAGCTTCACCGGCAGAATATTAATACTAAATATTAGAGAAATATCCTGGTCAGGGGCCAAGCGCTTCAGACAATAGTGCAAGCAAACATTAACCTTGAAGACAGAAAAATAGATCCGTTGAAAAAGAATAAATCCCCTTAGGCTTCATAATATTTATTCTTCCACGTTGCTTTGGCACTCCTCTATTTCCCCGGCTTTGGGGGTTTATAAAGTCTGTGTCTTAAAGCGGGAATCAAACAATACACAAATCAAGTATCAATTTTTTTCTGTTTGTAAAAAAAGATTGATAATACAAAGCATTGAAATATATCATGGCAATAAAAGGATAATATACTCCCCTATAAACCCTGCGACCACTTTTATCAATGTATTTTACAGCCCCTGCTCAGCCCTGTGCCAAGGAGCCAGGAGACGGCTTCAATAGAAAACCCTGACCGCGCCGCCCCTTTAAGTGGGCAGCATGCCTCTGCACTGACCTCCTCTTTAAGTGGGCAGCATGCCTCTGAAATGACCTCCCCTTTAACTGAACTTACCTCCCGCCTCTGAACTGACCTCCCCTTTAAGCTGGCAGCATGCCTCTGACCTGATCTACCCTTTAAGTGGGCAGCATGTCTCTTAACAGACCTCCCCTTTAAGTGGGCAGCATACCTCTGAACGGACCTCCCCTTTAAGTGAACTGACCTCCCCTTTAAGTGGGCAGCATGCCTCTGAACTGACCTACCCTTTAAGTGGGCATTAAGCGTCTTGGGGAAATACATTTGGCAAGGTCGTAGGAAAACAGGGTTAGGGTTTGATTATTATGAGTATTAAAAGTTTGTCCGCAAATAATATATTATGTCTATGCCAGCAGAATTTATTTGTATTTATTAAGAATTATGCTTTAGAATCAGATGAGCGTCATCCAACTGGTCACAGCCAATCAGGAATCAGGGCTATGGATCCCTGCCCATGCCATTCAGTCACCATATGGTCATGTCCAACGACTCTGTAAAAATAACTTGTCAGATAGCATCACGTGATGAGATAAGACGGTACTTTATCAACCCAAGAAGGGAAACAGGGCAGCAGTAGCTCTGGAGGGCGTGCGGATTGACCAAACTAGTAACCGGGAGGTTACTAGTTCGATCCTACTAATGGAGTGTCGAGGTGTGCCTGAGCAAGACACATAACCCTGACTGCTCCCGACAAGCTGGCTGTCGCCTTGCGTGGTGGTCTCCGCCGTTGGTGTGTGAATGTGAATGATTGGTTGCAAGTCGCTTTGGATAGAATTTGCGTTAGCAAATTCCCCTAAATGTAATGTCAATGAAATGTGGGTGTCACAGCAGAAAGAACAGTGGTAGAAATTAATCAGATCCAAAAATGAAATACGAGTTAAACCATCAAATTGTTAAATAACATTGAATATCTATACTTATTATTCTTATATTTCCCTTGCACCCAAAGAGGCCAATTAGAATCAGCTCGTTCATCAGGAGCATGTGTTGCTGCAGGGGCCCTTTCCTCCCACTCACGCCGGGGCCATTACCCAATGTAACGGCCGGCAGGATATGAACCCTGCACTCAAATAGCACTGCGCTGATGCCCCGCAGACATGATACAGCACTCTGCTCACGCTCCGGCGGGCAGCACAGAACACCTGGCCCCCACTGACCCGGCCCCGGCGAGCAGCGGTCAGCGCTGACTCGCACGCCAAGGCGTGGTGCCGCAGCACGGTTCAAGGGGAGCAGAGCGGTGCCTTTGAGCAAGGGGAGCGGTGCGAAGTGATGAAACACGAAGGCAACGCCGCCGGCGACGGCAGCTGGGATGTGTGGAACACTCCCCGTGATTCCATCGTAAACCGTCACGAAAAATCAAATCAAAACAAAATGCGAATCAGGGGGGTAAACATTTCTAGATTTCTGTGAAGAAAAGTGGATTAGAAGGACCACACATCACACACATGAATCATCAATCCGGTTTATTACAGAGCACACACAGCTACGGTCCGGTTGTATTTTGTCTGTGTTTGTTGTGGACAACAGAAATAATCTGATGGGCACCAGAGGAAATTATTTCCAATTGCAATTTCGTTTGGCAGGTTGTATCAATTTCTAATCTTTCCACGGTTGTCCTTAAAGTGTTCAAATCGGTCGTCTTTCAATTGTATATTCTCTATCGATTTAATCTGGGAAAAGTAGTAGTAATAGTATTAGTAGTTGTTATAGTAGTACTAGTGGTAGTCTTAGTAGTACTAGTATCAGTGTACAGCAGTAAGTGTAGTTACTAGGGGTGGGTGTATCAATCGAGCTATCTACTACTCTCACACCGTACGATGATGTTTGTCGTCTTATTTGCTCTATTTTTCTGTATTGTATTGCTTCTCTTATATTACTTGATAGTTTGTGAGATAATCATTGCATAATTAGCCTACCAGCATACGGTGCTGTTGAGAGAGCACGGGGAGGGCCGTGGTGGTGTGTACTGCGGCAGACTGTTAGTCTCCGCGGTGAGTGATAATATATCTCTTATATGTGGGTGGAGGAGCAGCTGTCATGTCATCTCTGGTCGCGGTTTGCTAAACCCGGAGAAATACTCGCGGTCTCGTACAAGCAGCTGCAGGTACGATTGGAGGGAGCAGAAAAGAGCAGGAGAGAGCAGCGTTTAGAAACTAAACAACCCAAAATAAACGCCTCCATCGCGTCTCTATTTTCTCCTCCGTTGAGAAATGACTCATTCACGCACCTGTGATTGACAGGCGAGATGGATGCCCGGAATCAATCAGGGAAGAGATGCACTGATTGGCCAGTAATGAGCTAGGGGCAGTCCTGATTCTAAATTGTCTCCTACAAAGGTGGGCACAGCGAACTAGAAACTCTCAGAGAGCATTTCGCTCAGTAATTATGACGGACGGCTAGTCCCTTCATAACAAATGACACAGAAATAATTGCTCTTAGATCTTACCTAGACCACCTTTAAGTAGTTCAAATAATGCAAGGAGCCAGTCCCGTGTCAACAGAGTGCTTTACTACCGTGTTGCTTCTAAAGGAGTGTTGACCATTTTGACCTGAAAGGCTTTTGTTAGGGCCTGATATCAGTTGATGTTTGACGGGTGGAGGGAAGGGGGAGAGGGGGTGGAAATTGGTCCAATCTGCCAACGTCCATTAAAAAAAAATTATGTTTGCACACGCCGTCAAAGACGATGCAGAGCAATGATTTCAGCCGGGCTCTGACAACAACGTGACCCTGACCTTTCAACTCAATTCCATCCCCGTTTGGCAGGCGATAAAAGCCCTGTGTTCCTGTTGACACGACAACCGTGAGGAACCTCCTTATCCCACGAAGGGGACTCCACCAAGGATCCTCAGCCACTGGTGTTTGTGTTTGAGTGTGGCTAATTAATGGATAATTAACGAAGCGCCTGCTCGCTTTTGTTCAACAGCACCCATGGCACACGAGCAGCAGACTGCAACCTGCAACGTTAGCATCCAGAGCTAGCCCTCCGAGGCTGAAAGGCTGCTTCGTAGGCGGCGTTCCAACAGAGGAGGGCTTCCTCTCCTGTGTGGCTCGCATGTTTGCAGAAAATGCTTCCTGCGGAGGAGCCCCCCTCCCTCTCCTCTGTTCCGGTTTTACTTGAATACGGAAAGGACCGAGATTCATTGTGGGGGAAAGGGAACACCAGAGCTTCCCTGCTTCCCAGCTGTTGCTAATTAGCCCCATTATAAATCGTGGTTGTGTGCTTTTTTGTTTTTCTTCGTTCCCATTGAGTGGGCGAAGTCGAAGTGCTGCAGACGGCTTTTCGCAAAATGGTGCTCATCTGGAGTGACGTGCGGTTCTGTCATTCACTGGCCTCCATATCTGGGCTCTCTTGTTTCCCCGTCTTTCGTTGTTGAAGAGAGGCTGGAGGAGGGAGACTCCTCATCAGGGCAGGCCTTTAGAACATGGATACACACCAGAGGACAGAGAGACAGACAATAACACAGACGCACAGGCAGACATTGAGAAAAACAGACAGACAGGAGGACCGACAGACAGACTGGCGGAAAAACAGACTGACAGACAGGAGGACAGACAGACAGACTGGTGGACAAACAAACTGACAGACGTACAGGAGGACAACCACACATACGGACAGACAGACAGGAAGACAGACAGGTGGACAGTAGACGACTTAATGTATGATGTCATTAGGTCCCTAATTCCCTCAGCTGTAAAACTCATGCTGTGTCTGTGTTGTGGACCTCAGCCCTGATAATAAATGGAATGGAGCTGCAATTCAGCTTTATTTTCACAGCCGGCTAATCTAATGACGCATTTTTTTCTGATTAATCGCTGTCGGGTCTATAAAACAACATAAATAAAAGCAAACCCCATCGCAAGCGACCAGAGTCTAAAACGTTGTCTTAATTGTGCCTCGCTTCATTTATTAACAACAACCGCCAAATATTTTAACATCCAAAGCATAAAGTAGCAGGTCTTGATAAACTGTGTGAATGACTCTCCGTTTGTCAAAATAGGATAAAGTAATTGTTATTTATATTGGCTATTCAAGCGCCGTCACAGCCCTAAGATGTAATAACCAAGCCTTCATGGTGTTGATGGAACATTCCCTTCAGCGGACCACCGCCACCGCCTCCCCCCCCCCAAAACCTCCCACACTGTCATCACATCGTGGATACCTTACGCCTTATGTGTGTGTTTCTTTCTCCTCCACACCATAAAGATGAAACATGGAGACCACTTGCGCATAAAAAAAACACCTATGTGGTCGTTCAGTAATACGATGTGTTCCTGTGCCATCTTATTTATTTATGTGTTCATTTATATGCGTCGGGTTTATCCAACAGCAGTCTCATTTAATCTCCAGACAATAGCCCCCGAGGGGAGGAGATGTTCCGCCACGTCTTCCTCCACCAGTGAGATTCGGCTAAGACCCGCGCTTGAGATTATGCGTGACATAATGCGCGCGGTGCGTGTTAAAAAAAACACAGGCGCGCGGGGCGATACCATCTACAGTACATTAATCCCATCGCACGCGTCGGTCACGCCGGGGCATTGTGGTGTGCGTGTTATTTTTAGGCCCACGGTGGTTCTGCAGCATGCGGGGAACGGTAGGAGCAGGAGGAAGAGGGAACGATGGGTGGTTGTTCCTCTCCGCTGCCATGCTTTGTGCTTCGTCGCAGGATGTTAGGAAGTTACTACCAAGCTATTATTAAGGACTGACCTCATTTCATTTTGCATCTAATTAATCTCGCTCGCTTCCTCCTCCCTTTGCTCCCTCTGATTCTCTCTGTTTCTATCTCTGCCGCTCTCTCTCTTTGCCTCTCTCTCTCTCTCTCTCTCTGTCTCTCTCTCTCTCTCTCTCTCTCTCTCCCTCTCTGTCTTTTTCTGTCACCGTCTCTATCTCTATCTCTGTTTCTCTCGTTCTCTGTATCGCTCTCTTTCTCTCTGCATGTCTCTCTCCCCCCTATCTCTCTCTCCCTCTCTCTTTCCTCTGTTTCCTCTCTCTCTCTGTCTCTTCCACCCCCCTATCTCTTTCTCTATGTTTCTCTCTGTCTCTTTCTCTCTCCGTCTCCCTCTTTACCTCCCTCTCTGCCTCTCGCTCTGCCCCTCTTTGTGTCTCCAAGTCTCTCTCTCTCTCTCTGTCTCCGTCTCCCTCTCTCTCTGTGTCTCTGCCTCTATCTGTTTCTCCCTCTCTCTATAGCTCCTTCTTTTTCCCTCCCCTTTCCCTTTTCTCTCCCTGTCACTCTTTCACATGTTTCAGCAACCATGGACACTCCGACTAGCTCACATACTCTCAAACCCAGATGCACATTCCCACACATGTGCACAAATACAAACACACACACACACACACACACACACACACACACACACACACACACACACACACACACACACACACACACACACACACACACACACACACTCAGACATATTCACAAGCATGCAGAGAAATACCAACACATACACACGCACACACAAGCACATCCTAGTTTGCCTGTTCTTATGCTGCTATTAATGTGAAGAGGTAGAAAATATTTCCAGTGAAAGAAGCAATCCTTTTTCTTTAGTCAATGAAAAGGAAGGGAAATAATTTGCTATCCCGGGGTAGGATTAGACAGCAATTTTTAAAGGATAATTGTCTCCTATGTGAATAGTGGTTCAGTGTTTTTCGCTTTTCTTTGGGTAGCGCGTGGGTTTTTGTCTCCCGGTGTGATTTCTGTGTGACTTCTAATCTATATGCACCGGAACAAACAGGAGCCTTGTGATTATCAGTTGGACTGTGGGCTCTCTGTGTGTCGCGGATGATGGATGGAAGGCAGTCGGGCTGTTGTTTGAGCACCGTGTGGTCTCTGCCTCTGACATATTGATTTGTTGCAGCATGCAAAAATATCGCTTCTAGTTTCTATGGCTTCCAAGGTGTATTCTCATTGGTTCACCGAGGGATGGAGTGATTTCGTCCAATCAGATCTAATCAGTTGTTGTTCATATCCTGTGTTAATTACTTCCACCCTGACGTCACTGTGTACTACATACGAAGGCCTGTGCATGCATATTAATAGATATGTATTTATTAATGCAACCACAACAAGGGATAAGCTAATGTTCTGAGCGCTTTACAATACAACACAATGCACGTTCCAGAGCAGAGAGTGTCTACATATTGACATTCAGTGTTTGGTACAAAATTGGGACGATGGCATGGCTTGGAACCGGAGGAAGCAGAGCTACACTCTGTTAGCCAGCAACGTATCCACCCTTGGCATCGGTGTTGATGTAGTTTCCCAGAGAAAACAGATTTTCCGGTTCCATTGTCTGCCGGTTTCGTTAGTTCCTTCACTGTTTGGTTTGCAAATCAACTTAATCTTGTCACTTCTCACCAATGAGACCGACTAGACTGCAGCAGGAAGACACAGGAAGCTGTCACGCTGCACCAAATCAAGCAACATAAGAAATGTTACAATAGTTACAAAACTATCTCACTCTCGCTAACCTTGCTGTGTACCAATGTACCATAAGAGAAAGAAAAATAAGGTCAAATGATAGAAATGTATACGTTTCAGACCTTATTAGCAACGTGATTCAGCCCACCCTTAATTCTAAACGTATCAGCTTGCTGTAACGCTGAAAGTCACAAATCAGCGCACACAGCGTTCATACTCGCTTTTATCTCTATCATTTATCCCACCAAAATGACACGGCAAAAAGGTTGAATGCTACGTGGAGATGAAATGCTCACGGTACCGGTTATGTACCGGGATCGAATAGACCCCTTGTCAAAAAGCTGCTCTCCCTGCTCTTTTTGAGCCCCGAGAAGGATCAAACAAGGCAAGAAGAGAAAATCCTGATTTAATACAAAGAATACACCAAAAAATCTCTTGCCTCCAGGCTTCCTGTGGTTGGAGTTTGAAGTTCGCAATTACAGATGAATGGAGTCATTAATCGATATATTAATCAGCAATTACAGTAATAGCCTGCCCGTTTTGAAGGGAAGGAGACAAGCCTTTAGTTGAGGGATATAAATAGGCGCTGTGACACACATAACACCAGAGAGTGACTGCAAAGAGGCAGCCCTGACTGCCAGAACGTACCCCTAGTCGTATACCATCACTAACTCACACACACACATCACTCACCCACACACTAATCACAAACACACACACACACACACACACACACACACACACACACACACACACACACACAAACATTACACTCACCCGCACACTAATCAAACACATTCAACCACACACACACACGCACGCAGCCACGCACACACATAAACACGCTCACTCTAACACACACACACTCGAACATCACAGACACATAAACTCACACACACACAAACACACACACTCGCACATCACACACATAGACACACACACAAACGCAATGATACATCTCTCCCATCCATTCCCCATGTCCCCAGGTGGCTTTGGTGCGGACGGCATCGCTACTGTACCCTGTTGCACAGACAACATGTCACCACACATGTGTCATATTATCAGAAGTTTCCAGATATCTCACTGGAAGGAGTGGTGGTGGGGGGGGCATGGCTCTTATTGATGTTCTCTCAGTGCCAGGTATAAATCACCGCACACAGAAGTCATACTCGCTTTTATCTCCGTACGCCATTCATCCTGGAGATATGACACAGCAAAAAGGTTGAACGCTGCATGGAGACTCAGTGTGCGTGTGTGTTTGTGTGTGTTTGTGTGTCTTTGTTCCTTGTGTGTGTGTGTGTTTGTGTGTGTGTGTGCATGTGTGTGTGTGTGTGTGTGTGCGTGTGTATATCTCATTAGAGAAGAAGATGAAGTCTACTGACAGCCCCGGAGAAAATAAATAAATTGGACCTTGATATTAAATTGCTGTGTCTGTGTATGTATATATATATATATATTTGTTCCGACTGACCTTCAAGTTGAGGCTGGCATGTGTGTCTATTTTTCTTTGTACTGAAATCCAGTAAAACCAGAAAGAGTGACAATGTTTTCCCTCCTTATTACAAGAATATCCTGTCTCTGCATGACTCTTGGCTTCGGAGCTGTGGATTTTCATTGCCAACCCGAAAACATTGAAACAAACCACGGATCCGTCCTGTTGTTTTGATCCAGAGAATCCAGCCCCACCATTAGCCCTTACATTGTACGGTTTCTCCAAACATCAATGCTAGGCATCAGAGACGGGCTCGCTATGAAGGAACTGTGCATGCACAGGGATTTGTTTACCTACTCTGTAACTGACATTTCAGACAGACCTATGAAGAGGGTTATGTAAGGAATAAACTAAGGCATGATGTCCCGCTAAATATATCATTCACAAGATACGCCTGAGTGGGTAAATCCGCTCATACTACCGTAAGCAACATGATTAGATGTAGGTTACATTCAGCTGTAAGGTAACTTTCAGAATACTCTCCTGCGGTCCTTTGATTGAATTGTTTTCGCCTTGTCAGGCCAAAGGTTGTATTTCAGAGTTGTTTGTAAAGCTGGATTTGTAGCGCATTGATTCTGAGCTGCTGAAAGGCAGAGGTGTGCAGTTATTGAAAGATAATGCACACTGTCGGAACGTCATTGACTTATCAGGATCAAGTATTGATCCCAATGCTGTGGTATAAGTAGCTGTTGACATAACAAGGTATAAGTAGGTGTAGGTATAAGTAGGTTGTAGGTATAATTAGGTGTAGATATAAAGAGGTATAAGTAGGTTTAGATTCTGATACATGAAACAACTGGATGGCTCTTTGCCTTTTTCAAACAATGGAAAGCCCTGAGCTACGAATCGTTTTGAGTGCAGAAAAGCAATGATGTGGCGCATTATTTTTACTTTGGGGATATCTGCAGCAGAATAATTATCATACACTAGTAGTATGTGGTATCGCTTATCCGCAAAAATGAAAAACAAAAACGAAATATTAACCTCATATTTCAGATTTCTATGGCCACTAGGCACCCTCTCTTCTTCTTCTTTAAATAGCTTGGGGAGCACTTTAGCCTTTTCATTTTCAATACAATAACAAAATCCAGCACAGCATCTGAATATCAAAGTTTCTTCATTTTTCACAAGTGCAAAAGTAATGATAAAATCCCAATGGGATAGACATTTAATAAATAGCCACTCCGATTTCGATTGTAAACTTAGATTGTTCTCAGCCTCACTCACTTATCGGCGGCTGATAAATTAACACATGTAAATATAAAACACTTTAACACTCTGCCCTCTTCTGACTTCTCGTTTCAGGCGGCTGAAGTACTCTCTCTCTCTAGAGTGGAAGACCCGTCAATGAATTATGAATGTTGAACAAGATGACCTCCTCTCAGCAGCAGCAGATGATGAGAGGTCCTAGGCTGAACCGGGCCTTGTCCGACCCATTGCTTGTGCTGCTCCTGGCCCTCCAGCTACTGGTCGTGGCAGGCCTGGTGCGCGCTCAGACCTGCCCATCCGTCTGCTCCTGCAGTAACCAGTTCAGTAAGGTCATCTGCACGCGGCGCGGTCTCCGCGACGTCCCCGATGGCATATCCACCAACACTCGCTACCTGAACCTGCAGGAGAACCTCATCCAGGTCATCAAGGTGGACAGCTTCAAGCACCTGAGGCACTTGGAGATCCTGCAGCTGAGCAAAAACCACATCCGCAACATTGAACTGGGGGCCTTCAATGGACTGGCCAGCTTAAACACCCTGGAGCTCTTTGACAACCGCCTCACCACCATCCCCAATGGGGCGTTTGAGTACCTCTCCAAGCTGAAAGAGCTCTGGCTGAGGAATAACCCCATAGAGAGCATCCCCTCCTATGCCTTCAATAGAGTGCCGTCGCTGCGCCGGCTGGACCTTGGGGAGCTCAAGCGTCTCTCGTACATATCGGAAGGGGCCTTCGAAGGGCTGAGCAACCTGCGCTACCTGAACCTGGGTATGTGCAACCTAAAGGAAATCCCCAACCTGATTCCCCTGGTGAGGCTGGACGAGCTGGAGATGTCTGGCAACCAACTGGCGGTCATCAAGCCCGGCTCGTTCAAAGGGCTCATTCACCTGCAGAAGCTGTGGATGATGCACGCCCAGATCCAAACCATAGAGAGGAACTCTTTTGACGACCTGCAGTCGCTAGTGGAGCTCAACCTGGCCCATAACAACCTGACCCTGTTGCCCCACGATCTGTTCACGCCCTTGCATCACCTGGAGAGGGTGCACTTACACCACAATCCGTGGAATTGTAACTGTGATATTCTCTGGCTGAGCTGGTGGCTGAAAGAGATGGTGCCGGCCAACACTAGTTGCTGTGCCCGCTGCAGCTCCCCGTTCAGCCACAAGGGGCGCTACATCGGGGAACTGGACCAGAACTACTTTCATTGTTATGCTCCTGTTATTGTGGAGCGCCCAACAGACCTGAATGTGACAGAGGGCAGCCCCGCAGAGCTCAAATGCAGGGCCAGCTCCCTGACCTCTGTCAGTTGGATTACCCCCAACGGCTCCGTCATGACACACGGTGCGTACAGGGTCCGCATCTCTGTTCTGAACGACGGGACCTTGAACTTCACCAATGTTTCCATGCAGGACACGGGCACGTACACGTGCATGGTGAGCAATTCGGCGGGCAACACGACCGCCTCCGCCACGCTCAACGTGACGTCCACCGAAAACAGCGGCTTCAGCTACTTCACCACGGTGACGGTGGAGACCATAGAGACCCCACACAACGAGGGCTTCACCACGGTGCAGCAGAACGTGAGACCCACCACGTCCGGTCCCTGGGAGTCTATCTCCGCCAGCTCCACCACCACCACCACCACCACCACCACCACAGCCCGGAGGTCGCAGTCCACCCGGACGACGGAGAGGACGTACACCGTCCCCGTCACGGAGCTGGGCGGAGAGGGCTCTCTCAACGGCCTGGACGAGGTCATGAAAACCACCAAGATCATCATTGGCTGCTTCGTGGCCATCACGCTGATGGCGGCCGTCATGCTGATCATCTTCTACAAGATGCGGAAGCAGCACCACCAGCAGAACCACCACGCGCCCCAGCGCACCATCGAGATCATCAACGTGGACGAGGACTGCGTGACCGGCGGTCCAGGCATGGAGGGACACCTTTCCCTTCCCCCACTGGAGCATGAGCACCTCAACCATTACAACAGCTACAAGAACGCGTACAACCACGTCTCCACCATCAACTCCATACACAGCTCCGCGCATGAACCTTTATTGATCCGGGCGAGCTCCAAAGACAATGTGCAAGAGACCCAGATCTGATCTGCTTTCGTTTTCGTTTTCCCGGAATGGAACGGCACACACACTGATTCATTCAAGTATAGACGATATTTACAAGACGATTATTGGCCGAGAGGTTGAGGAGTTTGCCGGCCATTGAAGGGGACAAACCTGGATGTGTCCTCGGCTAATCATTTGTTGGTGATGTTTATTCAATGACTTTGGGAATTAGGGTATGTCTACTGTTTCAAAAAGTGTCTTTACAAAACAAAGGTTATTTATTTAAGAAAAATATTGTGGTTAAATTTAGAAAAAAATGTGTTCTGCATTTATTTTTTCAGCTCTTGATTCATGGTTTTCTTTCATTGTTGATAGGTTTACTTTAATGCTTAAAGAAAATAATGTTAGTGGTTTATTTTAATCAGGTAGTCTGACATATAGAAGACAGGATGCTTTTTTTCTCCCATCTGCTAAAAACTTTCAGCCTCGTTAGTGAATCTCTTGCCATCAATTGTTTTTTGAAAAAGATAAACCTTCTTGATGCATATGAGGAATGGGATTCGTTTTTCGTTTTTGATTCATAAATTCTATCATCCTGATATCAAATGTCATCACAGAGTTTTTTACAGCAAGGGAACATTTGTATTTTTACTATTGTAAAAATAACAGCCAACAATTAGAGATTAATACGGAATGAAACAATTAAGTTTATACACTTTATTTATGAAGGAACAGACTTATTTGTGGTTTCTTTTTTTCTATACATTTATCCCATTAACATTCACCTGTTTTATTTTTTGAGCTGTGCAAAGATGTCCACAGATTATGAAATTAACGATGTCATTTACTAGCATACAACTGCTTGCTAATCAGGGAGGGTCTTAATGCAAATGCAATCATAGGGCACAACAAACAAAGAGTCTAAGACTAATTGGGAAGATTAAAATCAAAGGGTAAAATACACACACGTGTCTGAATAATGAGCAGCATTATGGTTAACTCTATGTCACTTCTCTCACAAACAAAAATCACGATACCTTCTTACCCCACGATGTATTAAAGTTAAATCCTCTTGATTAGGGCCATGATGGGGCGAGCAGAGCTTCCATTCCCCTAGCATAACAGCAGCGCTGCTGAGGGGCAGTTAAACACACTCCTAAATCCTTTATACAGCTGCGTGAGCACATTGTCTGTCATCCGCTTGCCACTATCACACATGGCCAGGGCACGGGAGTCCCAGATCCACACAGGGCCCCTGCCAAGCACAGGACACCCGGCCCAGAGAGGCCGTCCTGCCAGGGCTTATGCCGCGCGAGGCGTCAGGGGAGGGCATATGGGACCGGGCATCAAGCAGATGTTCCCGGTGGCACCTGCGTCTCATCTCCGCTCAGAGCCCCAACTCTGGGCCATTTCCATTTTAATTGACATGCCCATGGGTTGAGAGACAGACCCTGCGCTGAATGCACCGCGTCTACTCTACAGTCATTTGCCAAGTCTCAACACTGGAAATGTGTGATGTTAGGATGTGTTGGTCACATCCAAGACCGTGAAAGGTGTCTCCGGAGAGGCTCTCCTGCAAGGACTTTGCTTTATCTCTACTACCAGTCACAGATACATTCAATCCAAGCCCTTCGGTTATCTACAATGGCTCTGGATTTGACAATATGCATTTAATTACACGTGTTGCAGATCTGAAGACAGACCATACCAACAATTGTTTTTCTCATGATATGCTTTAACTGTGACCAAAATATTAAAGATTAAACGGAAGTACAATGAAAACGTTTTTGGAAATGAAATACAAAAACGTGATTATAGAAATATCAAATCATTGTGCCAAGGCCTCCCTGGATTAAATTCATCTTGAAGTTGCACTGAAGTTGCATACGTGTTCATTTAATCCATTTTTACCCGTGGAATGAGGTGTATGTGTTGATCCATGATTGATTTGATCGTCCGTACCGAGAGAAAGCAAACAAGTGTGACCGTCCCTTATTTTTAAGTTGAAGGTAAACAACAAATATGTTAGTTAGACTGTCGCATATATATGTAGGAAGTATAAATATTTTTGTCGCCGCTCTGAAATTCATACTTTAGTTTGATTTGTTGGTTTGATTGTTTGTTTGTTTTAGAGAGGAAACGCTGTTCTAGCAGTAGATTTATATGAGCATATGTTTTGAGAATAAAATGAACAAAAACAAAAAAACTTTTTAAAGTTTGATTTTACATGTGCAAACAACTTGTTCTCAAAAGTAAAAAAAAGACAAACAAGCTGTAAGAAGATAATACATTGATTTTCATGTAAACATTCTTTTATGACCTTTAAAAGATATGAAGATCAATTATAGGAACACAGTTTGTAGTTCAGACACAAAATATGGTTAAAAAATAAACTATTGTTGTTTTTTGTATTGTCTGATTCTTATTTCTGTATAGGGGACATCATGGATGACAATATCCTTGCAAAAAACCTTTTCATTGGTATGAATTATGTTGTACCAGTTCTTAAACTATCGCTGGTTAATGTGTCTTGTCAAAGAAATGTGTTCTGCAACATCAACTCCATTCCCGCCTAAAAATCACGAAACAGATGGTCCTTTTACGTAATTCTTCCAAATTGGAAGAATGGTGAATGCAAATCTTTAACCAATCACTTCAATGGTCGGTCTCCTCCACGTTATTTTCACAGGAAACAGAGTTGATATGGCGGACTGCGATTGTTTCATAACACAAGTAAGAAGCAGTACTCTTTAAATTAGAAGAAATCCATGCATGACAGTGCCCCTTTAAGGCTTGTTTGAGATTATTTTTTCTGTTCAACTATTGCTACTTTATCAAGTGTAACGGCTGTCAGGCATTGCCAGTCGTTGCTGTGGTTGCTATATATCACAAAAAGGACACTGAATAATCGAAACCATCTCTTGCGAAGAACTTTACATACATAAGAAAATGAAAACATCACACCAAGCCATGTTACATTTATGTCACGCTATGATAGTAATATTATACTATCTGAAATGACAAAATGTCATCACAGGAGACTAACAGGGAATGCAATGCTAACATCAAATGCTAAAATATAAGCTTAAAAATCTCCTTTTCTTAGCTATTTATTTGTCAGCCTCACAATAAAATGTCTTCGCTATCAAATCGCTTACAATATCACTAAGTTACATTATGCATTAGGCCTACAAAACGTTGTAGATACATTATGGATGTTGTTTAATACAATCGAAACGTTGTTATTGATGGATATGTAGTTATATCAATGTTTTTGGTTGTAATCTGTGAATATTCATGCCAATCGAAGCAGTAAAACATTTAAAGAAAGATGTGTGAGGTACGTATGACAGTTTGTCAAGGGAATCAGCTGAGACCCTGGGATGTCTTGCTCTAAGATGCAAGATTGATACCCTTGCTCTTGAAATTGTACAATGCCATGGGACTTGAGGAATACATGATATATCAAATGTTGAGCATTTTCAAGAAAGTGTCTTGAGAAGGCAGTGAGCTCCTGGGGAACTGCATCTAAGTCATTTTTCCAAAGAAAAGTACGTCCCCTGCTGCTACCATCAGACTCGCACCACCACATTGTTCTTAAGCTCCATCTTGTTGACTGACCTCTTGAGAAAGAATTGCCACGCAAAATGCACTGAGATGTGAATCTCTTTCCCTTTGCGGCAAAGACAGACAAACATATGGTCCATGAAGGAGATGTATCTGGTGATGTCAAGTAGATGCTGCAGTCTGGTGCAGTGTCTTTATGCAGCTTATCAACACATGGAATCGCTTCACTACGACACTCTACATTTAGGTATGTATTTATGTAGTATTTCAGTAAATAGGATGTGTGAATATGAGACTACTTAGATCAGTTTGATTGTTCATTTTGTTAAGCCTAAGGATGGTTGAAGGATCTATCTTACCTGCAGATTTTTACTTTAATATATTAAAGGACTATATTTATTCATCCATTTCTTCCAATATTTTAACATTAATATTAACATTAAGAATGTCCAAGAAAAGGTGGCAAAGTTAACCTTTCATTTTTACAAGCAATGAAACCTAGTCGATGTTTAAATATTTGTGCTTGCCTTCCGAATTTGAATGTATGAAAACGTAAAACGACATCTCAACTAAATTGTTGTATTTAATAATGAAAAAGAAGACACTGTGTTCAAAAGGAAACTTCTTATTAATTT